>NW_019265290.1:954343-956933 GCF_002742605.1 Olea europaea var. sylvestris
CTACCTTTCATTTTTTTTGACATTTTTGCCCCTACCTTCTACATTTCCTGGCGCTGAACGCCCTTTTCACCAATTTTGAACAATTTCACCCTTCATTCAAAAAAAAAAAAAAAAAAAAAGAAAGGAAAGGAAACAGCAAGTAACTAATTGCAATCACAGTCCCCAATTTTAAAAAAATTACAAATTAGTCACAAATAGATACAAAATTTTCAACATAGGTGCTAACAATCATGGAACCCAATTTTCGGCCACTAAGGCCACCGGATTTTAACACCACCACCATCTCCTCATCAACCCTAAACATCCCCATGCAAATTTCAGCCTCAAATTTCAGCAAAGTCGAGCCAAATTTTGCCTAAAAACCTCTTCTCACGCACGGTATTATTGCAAATTTGACCAAATTCATGGATGCCCATGTTCCATACAACCCACAGGCTACTCAAGCTCACCAAGACGCATCGATACATGTTCCAATTACATCAAACAACCCAAAAAATTGAGATCTACAGCCAATTTTCGAGTCAACAAACTCGCGGCCGACAAAGCCATTTTTCGGCGACGGTGGTGGGACCCATGATCGCCAACACCACCATAGGACACTACTCATCATGGCGCATTTACTGAGCATATGGGTCTTCCCCAATTCGGCGTTGAAATGGCTATTCGCCCAAAAACAATGAACACGCATAAAAATCGATCATATCCCCTTTCAATTGACATCCCTCCACGACTCCAATCTACAAATTTCATCAATTAGCATGCAATTGAAGGACATCCCTCCACGACTCCAATCTACAAATTTCATCAATTAGCATGCAATTGAAGGTTAAACGACGTTGGATATGGATTTAATTGCTTCAATTCATCAGCCAAATGCAACAACTTTGGAATTGACCTCACGAAATGTGCGGCCACACGAAGAGGATAACTCTCCATCAATTCATGAGCCTAATGTGTCCCAACATATGAATCAACCTGGGGAAACTCAAATCCAGGCCCAAAAAACACTGGATAATCGTTCAATTTTAGAAATTACAGCACTCATTTGCCAAATTTTGGAGTCAAATAACGTTCTTCACACACTTGAAAAAGAAGGAACAGAAACTGAATGCCATTTGTAATTTTTTAAGAACTGGAGACTATGGTTGCAATTAGTTATTTGTTGCTTCCTATGTTTTCTTTTGTTTTATTTGAATGGAGGGTAATATTATCCAAAATTGATGAAAAGGATATTCAGTACCAAGAAAGGTGGAAGGTAGTGGCAAAAATGTCAAAAAATGAAAGATAAGGACGTTTTCCACAATAGACATGAAAGGTAAAGATGTTTTGTGCCAATTACTCTTTTCACAAATTTTCAAGGAGTTCACTTTATCAACACATTTCGAAATACCTACAAGTATTATTTATTTATCCATTACATATTTCTTTTTATTTATAATTTAAACATATTACAAACACTTCCCAAAATTCTTTTAGGGGAATAATTATCGTTATTAATTGGAAAATTGGAAAAAAAAAAATGGTCTCAAGCATTTGTCCATCTTGTGTTTTTGTCCAAACTCCAAACCTTTAAATTTTAGTAAACCTTCTGTGAAGATTGTTTCTGTGCACAGGAAATTAATGTTGAATATTTGAATGTGATCCTAGTTATCCAATTGATATATATTTTCTTTCCTAGTAAAAGAAAAAATCATGAAAATAAGACCAACACTTCTAACAACACAATCGTATCTTACCAAGTCTATCCCCATTCTTTTATCCAACCATTGAGCGGGAGAGAGAGATTTTATTTTATTTTTTTAATATGAAAATCAACTATAATAGGATAGGAAGATTCTTGATTGGACCAAAAATATTTAACATACACAATCAATAAAAATCTAAACTATTAGTAAATTGCTTCAAATTACTTTCTTTAATGAAATGAGCAGTGATAGCCCAGGAATTAATGTAAACCAAAGACTTCATTTGAATTATGTTTTCTTACTCGTGGAACACGAAGCGAGGAAGGTAGCTACATCAACAGATAAGAAACATATTTAGGTAATTTCAGAGTCTTAAATGGCCCGCCGCACTCTAGAGAAACTGTACACTAATTTGGAAACTAGAAGCTAGTCGATTTCCAAATGAAACTCAATCTTAGTTTAAAACAAGGATTGGTTTAAATCATCGATAGTGACATCTCTATTTGGGAACATTGGAGAAAGTGAAATCGGTCCCTTACATTTACAATTGTTTATTGGCGAAAGCTTTCTTAGTCTATATTTAGCTCATATTTTTATAAACTTTTCACAACTGGTAATTGGCATAAAACGTCAATACCTTTCATATCTATTGTGGAAAATGTCTCTACCTTTCATTTTTTTTGACATTTTTGCCCCTACCTTCTACATTTCCTGGCGCTGAACGCCCTTTTCACCAATTTTGAACAATTTCACCCTTCATTCAAATTAAAAAAAAAAAAAAAAAAAAAAAAAAAAAAAAAAAAAAAAAAATAATAAAACAAACAAAAAAAAAAAAAAAAAAAAAAAAAAAAAAAAAAAAAAAAAAAAAAAAAAAAACAAAAAATAAAAAAAGTTTTTCCTCCAAC
>NW_019265290.1:957864-1016939 GCF_002742605.1 Olea europaea var. sylvestris
CTTTTCACAAATTTTCAAGGAGTTCACTTTATCAACACATTTCGAAATACCTACAAGTATTATTTATTTATCCATTACATATTTCTTTTTATTTATAATTTAAACATATTACAAACACTTCCCAAAATTCTTTTAGGGGAATAATTATCGTTATTAATTGGAAAATTGGGAAAAAAAAATGGTCTCAAGCATTTGTCCATCTTGTGTTTTTGTCCAAACTCCAAACCTTTAAATTTTAGTGCAAATAATCCCAAATCTTTACATTCTTCGCACAATTAATCATTTTGGCATGGTGTGGCGTGGCATTGGTGTTGTATTGGGTGTTGTGAGGGGTGGGTTGGTAGGTTTTATATTTTTTTTATCATTTTTTTTCTTTTAGTTTTAGATATGACATTTTTACTATTTCAAATATAAAAAAGATCAAAAGTAACAATCCCTTTGAACGAAATCCATCCAAAAGGACCCGTTGCGCCAAAAATACAAAGATTTAGACGAAAAATACAAGATGGAGAAAAGTTTAAGACCATTTTTGCCAAATTTCCCCTATTAATTTTGCCCTTCCGAGAGGTGACAAAGGTCAATTTACACGCTTAGCTAAATAAACTGGTTGAATAAATATTATTATTAAATTTTCCCTTCCAGAAAGGGGGAAAGTTCTATTTTCGGGCTTAGCTAATGGGTTTTTAATCAAATTTCATCCAAAAGTCTCTAGGCTGCACATTTTTTTCCCATACGTGTTACATTCAGGATGGCAGTCCAAAAAGTATAGATTTGAACCTATTTACATTTTTTTCAAAAGGTTAGGGATCATGCTGCAATGTTCAACACAATCATAAATTCAACTCGATCTATCAAGAGACATTTCAAGGATCAAGTCGACTACATAAAAATGTAGCCACTTAGCTCATGCCAGGCTCGTAAGCAAGAGTCCCGAGCCTCTCAATATGGCCCAACTCAATCCTATCGATGTTATTAGCATTTAGGGTTCATTTGATTGCAATGATGAAATTTGGATGGAAAAAAAACGAATTCGAGGGAATTGAATTGCCTAAAACTTGTTTTCCTGAGAATTGTCAATTAATGTGTTTGATTGATATAATTTTTCACCTAAAAAATGTTGAAATTTTGAATCTTTTAGTGTTCATTTGACTTTATTTTTTATGAAAATTGTCAATTAAAACGATATATTTTTTTACAATTGTGAATAAAATTTGTTCCCATTGCTGAAAATAAAAAGAAGAAAAAAAAAAAGGCTGGAAAACCACCAATTCATGGAAAATGCACATGTGTGGGGAAAAGATGGAAAATGAATTTTATGGAAAACTTTTGCTATCAAATAACCAAAAAGTTGGAAAATGGAAAATATCCCATATCAAACAAGCCCTTAATTCTATTTGTTTTCTCTATCGTACTAAAAAGTTTTGTTTTGTTTTGTTTTCTTTTCTTTTTAAGAAGTAAATAAAGTAGGAGTTACAATTATTTGCACGAGATCCCCAATTCGTTATAATACTTATAAGCACATCTAGACAGTCTTTAAATTTTTAATTTTTTTTCTTTAATATAATAATAAATTCACTATGCCAAACTTTTCATAAAATTTCTTGTGAACACGAGGACCCTTATATAAATTTGAACTAACATTACTGTGTTGAGAAAAATCACATCAAAAATCCAAAGCCAACCAAGTGATGTGTGGCTCTCAACATGCCTCCTCATACCACTCTTCCATACACCACAAAACACAAGAAAATCAAATCTTTAACACAAATTCTAACATATCTACAATAACCTCAAAAATATTTTCATCAAACACAGAAAGTTTCAATGGCTACTTCAATTTCTGCTACTGGATTCAAAGGGGTCGTTTCTTCTTCTTTCCATGGAAGCTGGGGAACTTCCATTGTCGGCGAACCCGTGGTGGCGGTGGCGCCGCCAACCAACGTTCGGGTTGCGCGTCCGGTCCGATCACAGCCTATGATGAAAAATGTTAATGAAGGAAAAGGTCTTTTTGCTCCAATTGTTGTAGTCACTAGGAACATTATAGGCAAGAAGAGGTTCAATCAGCTCAGAGGCAAAGCCATTGCTTTACACTCACAGGTACTTGTAACAACTTATTAATACTCGTCAATACTTAATAAGACCAAAAGATTACATTTTTAAGGATTGAAAGATTACATATAAAGATAATGATGAATCGAGCAAGGATCGTTAATTTCTTCGTGCTCATACACAGTTTGAAGTACCATTTGTGAATGCTAATTAACACTTCCATTTGCATTGAAATATGTAGGTAATTACTGAATTTTGCAAATCAATAGGAGCAGATTCTAAACAAAGGCAAGGACTGATTCGACTAGCAAAGAAAAATGGAGAAAGACTTGGGTTTCTTGCATGATTGGATATCATTGTTTTGTCAGTTTAATGTACTTTGTTTGTCCCAGAAAGAGATGTAGTAGATTATGTATTAAGAACATCAAGAAAATGTACAACTTTATATGAGTTCACCTTTGAAAATGGGATCTATATTTAGATTTTCCTTGTTCATTTCATATCGTATAGCTCCATTCTTCAAATTTTCAATTAGTATAATAAATTGATGAAACCAATTTTCTCTAGGGAAACTATACTGACATCTTTAGAATGTTGGATGAGATGTGAGATATTGATGTCTTATGTTGTCCTGTCCAACTTAGCATATTGAACGAGCCTAAAAGTAGTTAGATGAGAAAAAACCTGTGATCAATCAATCAAATTACTAGAAATCATGAAGAGAATATGACAGCACGAACGATTGGGTTGTGATTAATTTGAAGTTGAAAGTTGTTCAATCTGATAATATAATGCAAGGATCTTCACACATTCTAGGTGATCTTTCCATTGTAGAATCATCCTCTAATAATCAGGGGAAAGAAAGGCCTGCATTGCAAAGATCATTCAATTACAATCTGCCTTGTACATGTAAAACCATAAGGGTGTGTTTGGTACACAAGATTAGACAGGACGAGACTCTATAACTAACAAGATTTTAATTTCATTTTTTCTTAATACTATCCAGTATTGCCTAATCAACCCCACCAAATTCGTCATCAAGGCTCATAATTTAGGAAATAATAAAGATAATAATAAAATAAGAAACAATTCAAGGCATTCTACAAAAGAAGCAGCAAAAGGAACAGATGGTTTTGAATGTACATTTTTTATTCTTAACTTAAATATACTTGGAGAAGGGTGGGACAATAAGAAACAATAAAAAATCGTCTCATGCCGGTAGCCCCATTGCACAGGGAATGCCTTGTACGCAGTTAAACACGATTGCACGGTACATTAGACAATAATTTAACATTGTTTTCATTCTTAATCAACATCTAGTAACGTAGAGTTCACCTTACCAAACAAGCAATCAAGGTTGCTCCATGCCAATTCTATCAAGAATAGCAAGTAGGGCAACTGGTACATGTAGATATTTAGTTCCAGTCGTCTGGAAAAGAAGATGTGCATTGTGTGCATCGCTGGTCCAATAAGATCATAATTTACAACTTGCCTTTTAAACAACAACCAACAATAACTCTTATTCTTGATAAACTGTGGATCAATTACGTGAATTCTTTTTCGCTATTCCATTCTATTCATAACTGCCTTGAATGAAGCATCCCATCAGACCATGTTCACTTCAGTTCATGGAAATTCAGTAATTAGACACCAAGCCTCTGTCTTTCCAAAGCAAGAGCCACCAGTTTTCAAAATTTAGATTTTGAAAATATTTCTTTAAAACAGAAGAGTTCAAAAGTATTTTGCGAAACAAATTTATCAAAGTTCTTTGTTTATTACATAATTCAATCGAAATTAATTTTTTCTTGTTGGTACATAGGAAGGTCGATTCTGCTGCATATTTTTCTCATAAAGAGGAGGTAATTGACAGATGGCCGGTATTAGGGGCGGAGCCAGATCAGTGCGGGCATCATTTTTTTTCGATGCCGAACTTCGAGGTTTTGGTCATAAATTTAATGATGATAAAAAAATAAAACAATATTAAAAATGAAATAATTTATATATTAAACTTGTTCCTTGCGAGTTTTCATATTTTGATATCGTTGTACAATAACTTCATTGTCAAGCTTCAAAAATATATCTTTCTCTATATAAACAATTGTGCTATCATTCATCCACTGATCACCCATCCGATTGCGCAATCTATCATTTACGATGCTCATTGCAGAAAAGACTTTCTCCACATTAGCTGTAGCAATCGGTAAAATCAATGCCAAAGTCAAAATTCTGTAAACCAATGGATATACCCTATCTTTCTTTGTCAGAACTAACTTCTCCGCAAGATCACCAAGGTTATTCAACCCTTCAAACTCTTTGTTAGAATGCATGTCGAAAATATAAGTCTCAAGTTGATTGTTAAGTACAATGACATCTACTTCAGAGAAATCTAATGGATAAAGCTCAGCAAGTCTAATCAAACTTTTCTTGTCAAAAGAAGAAAATGAATCTTGTGGACATAAACAAGCTACACAAAGGAGTAACTCTGTATTTACCTCCGAGAAACGATCATTCAATTCTTGAAGTTGTAAATCAATGACAGAATAGAACAAATCTACTCGGTAATGATGTAAATTTGTAATTTCTGGAGAATTACGCTGAGGATGACCACGAAGTGCAAGAGTACAAACATATCATCCATGGTGGGTACATGAATGTAATGTTGTTGACAAAAAGAACATACTTCTTCCAAAAAGGAGTTCCATCCTTCGTCTCTCATTATTTGAAGTCGTCGTTTGCACAATTTCACCAATTGCATTGCATTCACAATATCTTGATCTTTCCTCTGCAATGCATTTGATAGTTCATTTGACATCCTCAAAACACTTCTCATCAACTGTAGATTAAATGCAAAATCAAGTTTTTGTATCGACTCCAATAAATTTGTTGCATCAGATCTTTGATCATAAGAACAAGATTCATCTTCAACAATCATTGCAAGTACATCTAAAACAGAAGAGAACATGGCAAGCAAGTTGACCAAAGAATTATAATGTGAACTCCATCATGTATCACTAGAGCACTGAAAGGTCGTTTATTGATTAAGTCCCCGTCCACTTAAAATCTCACCTTTTTCCAATGCTTCAACAATAAAGTCTAATTGTTTTTCTCGAAGAAGATCACAACGTTTGGAAGATGCTCCAGCAGTATTTATCATGCCCCAACCACACGAAAGAAGTTAGTAATAGAGATGTTCTTCTTTGCCACAGCCACAAGTGCAAGTTGGAGTTGATGAGCAAAACAGTGAATGTAAAAGGCATATGGACTCTACTTCAAAATGAGTGTTTTCAAACCATTAAACTTACCTTGCATATTACTTGCTCCATCACAACCTTGTCCTCTCAATCTAGACATGCTCAAGTTATATCTAGAAAATACCTTATTAATTACAGCCTTAAGTGATAGAGCCGTGGTACTTGTAACATGTTCAATCCCTATGAAGCGTTCATTGACATGCCCACTATTGTCTATATAACATAAAATAATAGACATTTGCTCCTTCATTGACACATCACGAGATTCATCAGCTAGAATAGAAAATAGTGAGTCGCCAACATCTTTGATAATAACATTGATCGTTTCAATAGCACAAGTATTTACTATATCCTTTTGCACATCGGGTGATGTCAATTTGCAATTGTGAGGAGCATTTCCCAATGTGACGGCATTAATAACTTCATTATGAGCAGCCAAAAATTGCAATTGCACTAAGAAGTTACCTGGATTGAGAGAATCCTCATATTCATCATGACCTTGAAATGAGTGCTCTTGTCGCAAAAGAAGTCGAACACAATCAATGGATGCAGTAAGACGTATAACATATGCACTTCTTGCTTGTTCTGACTGTTTGTAGAAAACTGGTTGAATGTGTTGCTCTTGATTCATCAACACTTCACACTTAATGCGAGCTTGATTAGGTGCACTATCATGAAGTCCAACATGAGTATGAACCCTTTTTTTTTTATCTTTCCAATATGTAAAACCTTCGCCAACAAAAGACTCACCTCCACCTTACTTTCCAGAACTTGTTCTGAAAAGATAACAATACAAACAATAAGCAGCATCCTTCTCTACACTGTACTCCAATCAATTACTGAACTCTTTAAACCACGAAGGATTGAATCGTATAATTGTTACTCCAAATTGTCGTTTTGGAAAGTCATGATCTTGGGGCTGACAAGGACCCTTTAAGATATATGCTCTCCGAACTTCATCTTGGATGTTAGCATTATAATCCAAAATGGGTATCCTTAGACCAGGATCAGTTGGAAGTTTTGTGACATCAAATTCCACATTATTTGATACCTCCTTATCAACATTATCTAAGTTCCTTTTTCGTTGAAAGTATCTATTCATTTGATATCTGGATTTAAACATTTGATATCCAAATATTACTGGAGTGAGTGAGAATAATTCATAATGACAAAAGAATCATACAGTCACAATTTCACAATCTCATTTCACAATCTCATTTCACAATCCAATTCACAATTTCACATTATCAATTCAATTTCACAATATTAATTCATCTTCCAATTCGCAATTTCATAATGCAATTTATACTATTTCACAATACAATTCACAATTTCACACTATCAATCCAATTTCACAATATCAATTCACCTTCAAATTCGCAGTTTCACAATGCAATTTATACTATTTCTAAATCTTAAGCAACTTGAACTTACAATTTCACACAGTGGTTCGCAATTTCCAATCCAAAGCAGGTATCGGTGACGGCTCCAACACCGAAAGTGAGTGCCCTGTCGAACGCAATGGAAGTTAGCAAGTATTATTCCACTCAATCCCAACTATTTTTGCTAAGTTAGTTCTTCTCAAACTACAGATTCATGCTAGTTTGAAATATCCAGTATCCCTAAACCCTAAAACCATTAGCTCCAAAAAAAAAAATCAAAATCATCACTATGCTGAAAAAATTGAAATTGGAGGCTAAAATTGAAATCAAAGTCACCTTCTTTGTTCTTCTGGGTTATGGCTTCTTCAGTTCTTCTTCTTTAGTTGGCCTGGTAGGCGACAGCTGGCGGGAGGCGGTGATGTTGTTCGATGTTAAAGTTGGCAGAATGGCAGTTGCGGACTTGCAGTGGGGGAGGATTGGGGTTTTGACTTTGGGGATACCAGATACACTTACTGGGTTGGAGATTAGAGCTCTTAATCTAGGAAATGCCGACCGTCGGTAGACTGGAAGTAGAAGCCAGCGACTGTGAGTCGGAGTTTTGAGAGAAGTAGGGCCAGAGTCGAGAGATGGAGAGAGACGCGATTCTGATTCAAGGGTTTGGTTTTGATTTTGGGTTAATTGAATGACTTGAATCAAACATTCCGGGTTTGGGTCAGTAAACAGGTCATGGGCTGTGGGTAATTGGGCTTCCATCTGGGTTGAAGATTGAACCAAGCTTTAAAAAAAATATATTTTTGGGCCTATTGGAGCCCAAAAGTTTAGTGCGGGTGGGGCTCCGCCCCTGGCCGGTATACATGTCAAAAGTAAATGGCCTATAGTCCTGCATGTCTGCCACGCTGTTTGAAATTGCTATATAAATTATTTCCAAATTATTTTCTCTAACTATATCTATATTCTATATCCTATTAGTGAAATCTTTCAAGTATTCTATTGAGAGACAGAGAAAGAGATGGCAACAGTTGGTGTGGTGGAGAGAAATCCTGCACTATCACTGGAGGCGCCACTAGCGTCGGTGACGGTAGAGCAGCCAGTCCGTACAGAATTAGAAACATCCATTCCGAAGCCCTGTAAGTTCTTCTCTTGTCCATTTTGTTCTTGTATCTTGATATACAAAACAATAAACAATAGCCAAATCAGATTTTTAGTAGGTTTTAATAAAAATTGATAAAATATATACTTAAAAAGTTACGGATCCATTTTATCATTTAAAATTTATTGATGGTTTTGATTTAGATTTTAATTCAATTGGGGCATATAAACATTTGTCACGACAGGTCCACTATAGTGTTTGTTTGTTTGTTTTTTTTTTCGTAATTTCATATTTAAATATATTTTTTATATATTAACATGTGTTTTTGCTATACATTTACAATCTTGCTCTCTTCTCTGCTATACGAGAATTAAGATATGCCAAGAGGATTGGTTGCGTCCGATATGTACCATCCCACGGGAACACCGGGCCATGTGCATAACAACTTGACCATTCTTCAACAGCACGTAGCTTTCTTCGACCAAGATGACAATGGAATTGTTTATCCGTGGGAATTTTATGTTGGTAATACATTACTCTGCATATACTTTTTTCTATCTTTTTCATTCTCTTTTCAAATTCTTAGATTATTTTCCTAGGACTTCGTCAAATCGGGTTCAACGCAATTGCATCTCTTATAATAGCTATTGTCATTAACGTGGCATTGAGCCACCCAACACTTCTTGAATGTTAATGAGCCTTTATACCAATACTAAAAACTTTTCAAGATGTTAGAACATAGGAGAAACGATACTTGTACGGAGAAGTGAACGACAGTTTTATAAGTGCTAATATGGCAGCATCCTTTTGTTTAAAATTCAATGAAATGTTTCCATGTAGCATTTTCCTTAACAGGTAGCATTGCTCAGAACAAATTACTATTGAAGTTATCAAGAAGACGATAAGAGAAAGGCGTCATCATCCTACGCAGTTGTCTATTTGAATCATCCTAGGTATGTTGGGCGCAAAAGCTCCAATAACACACGTTGATTCCAAAGCGAATTATAAAGAACGAGATTTAATGACAATATTGAAGTATACTACATCACACCACGAAAACACAAGATTGAATTTGTAAAGAAAGAACACAAAGGGTAAACGAAGAGAAACGATGTTTATTAATTCAATAGTATGGAGAATACAAGACAGACTAGCAATATTGCTTCTATGTTACTCTCTCTACAAACAGACCAGAGGAGCCTCGTATTTATAGGCCAACCTTAGAAGAGTCCTAAAAGGCAAGAAAATATATGACAATTAGGAGACCCAATTTCAACGAGATTTTGTTTCCTTATTCAACTTAGTTTTCTTAAGCTCTAAGTTAATATTCTCATAGTCCAAGTCGAATACATCTCTTTAAAAGACTCCTATTTGAGTCATACTCCTAACAATCTCCACATTGACTCAAATTTCGGTGTAACGAACGAAACTCCCAAATTTCAAATCCGTTTGCAACGAAATGAACTGGTCGAATCTCCTCAACACAGTAACCACTCCATATAAACCAAACACTCGTCCTCTGCTCGGCGTCCACAACCGATACCCGAACCCATTTCCTAGGGTTCCCAATTCCATCAAGGAATTAATGTTGATCGTATAGGACCAAAACACATCCTGTAGTAAGAACCAAACCGATGCTTGATCAAAAGGCCCCTTGCTAGAACTGTCGCCTTCAACGTCTCTAAAAGCATCCCAGATATTGTTGACACTGCGGTACCTATGCTTGATGAATCCTACCCCAACAATTGAACACGGTGTACCCATTGAAATTGGTGGTAAAGCGAGATCACCAACGCTCTTTCTAGCAGTGTTCTGAATCGACTCGGAGCCCAGCACAAGAGGTACTATACCAAACTGAATTTCCACCACGGTACTAAACTTGTCCAAATGTCTCCACTTAACTGGTTCTGCACTCTCCTGCAAAATGTACAACTGAGATCTTTTCCGTCCCTCCAGTACAATCCAGACTCCCTTTCAGACCTTCAAGACTCCACCTCTTTCAGAGAATTTATACCTTTTTGCATCCAAAGTACTCAACGAAATGAGATTCCTTTTCAGGTTAGGAACATGTTGAACCTAATCAATTGTTCTAAATATTCCATCCCGTAGCCTCAATCTGACTCGATCGATGCCAGCAATACGGCAAGATTGGTTGTTTTCCATTACAACTCCACCTTGTTGAACAATTTCATATGTTTGAAATAAATTCCTATTGGAACACATATGATGCGAACATGCTGAATCAAGAATTCACTCCTCGTCAGCCCTAGACTCCGCATCAGATACCACGGTCAACATTACATCCTCGCCATTTGAATAATTCTCAACTACATTGGTTTTATCTGAATTCAAATGTTGCATCCTACGATTTACAGCTAAATCACCTTTAGCCTGCAACATATCGCAATCCTTTCAAATATGTCCCTTCCTTTTGCTGTAGTAACAGGTCACATTACTAAATCTAACTCTTGATTTGCCTCTTTGTCGACCACCTTGAGATACAAGAGCTTTCCCATCCTTTGATGTAGCTCCAACCAAATGCTTCATTTTCTCTTTTGAGTGCAAAACATCATAGAATATCTTCTATAGTCAAAGTATCTCAACTATACAAGATAGTATCTCGAAACGATGCATAAGATCCAGGCAGCGAACACAATAGGATCAAGGCAAGATCCTCTTCATCATACTTAACCTCTAAAGTCTCCAGATCTATAGCTATTTCCTTGAACACGGTAATATGGTCTTCCAACGACTCTCATTCCGTCATGCAGTGTGAATACAGTTTCTGCTTGAGAGCCAGTTTACTTGTAAGACTCTTAATCATACACAACTGCTCCAACTTTAATCAAAAAGCAGTCGTCGTTTTCTCCTTCAAGACATCCTACAGAATTTGTTGGACAGATGAAGATGAATCAATAAAACAGCCTTCCGATCTTTCCGTTGTTTCTCCTTCGTTGTCCAATCAGCTGGCATCTTCTCAAAACCCAGCAACGCATTGTCCAAATCCAACTGCATTAGAACAACCCTTATATTTACTTGCCACAAAGAAAATCTTGTATTGCAATCTAGTTGTGAAATATCATACTTCAACCCAACCATCTTGAAAGAATCTCAACCAATCCATAGAAAATCAACAACCTCGCTCTAATACCACTTGTTGGGCGCGGAAATTCCAATAACACACGTTGATTCCAAATCTAATTATAAAGAACGAGATTTAATGACAATATTGAAGTATACAAGATCACACCACAAAACACAAGATTGAATTTATAAAGAAAGAACACTAAAGGTAAATGTAGAGGAACGATGTTTATTAATTTAACAGTATGGAGAATACAAGACAGACTAACAATACTGCTTCTGTATTAATCTCTTTACAAATAGACCAGAGGAGCTTCATATTTATAGACCAACCCTAGAAGAGTCCTAAAAGGTAAGAAAATATATTAAAATTAGGAGACCCAATTTCAACATAATTTTGTTTCCTTATTCAACTTAGTTTCCTTAAACCCTAGGTTAATATTCTCCTAGTCCAAGTCGAATACGCCTCTTCAAAAGACTCCTATTTGAGTCATACTCCTAACAAGGTATACTTATTATCTCATTCTTTTAGGGCTGGATACCTTCTCCTTTCTTTCCAGTTTACATTTATAACATGCACAAGGCCAAGCATGGAAGTGATAGTGGAACCTATGACACTGAAGGAAGGTGTGCATACTTATATATATATTTCTTTGACTACCCATTAAAGTATACACTCTCTCGAAAGGTATTGAATTCCATGTTGTAGGTACTTTCCTGTGAATTTTGAGAACATGTTTAGCAAGTACGCATGCACGGTGCCCGATAAGGTTACGCTCGGAGAATTGTGGAATATGACTGAAGGCAACCGTCAAGCATTTGACATCTTTGGATGGTCTGTATCGTTAGTCTAAATCTGTGCTATTCTACATTTCATTTGTTGGTGGTTTAATTTTGTTCTGTATTTTGATTTTGTAGGGTTGCCAGCAAATTGGAATGGGGAGTTCTCTATGTTTTAGCGAGGGACGAAGAGGGTTTTCTGGCTAAAGAAGTGATCAGATGATGTTATGATGGGAGTTTGTTTGAATATTGTGCCAAGATGCAAATGGGAGCAGAAGAAGATGGAATGAAGAAAATTCTGGTTTTTGGTGTAAATGAGTTTGGTTGCTTTGCTTTGGTCGTGCTTGTCAATAAGACGAAAATATGCTTCTTTGTTATGGTTACTTGTTGGATGATATGTAGCATTTATAAGCCTATATCAATTTAGCTAGTGTATAAATATTCATTTGTTTGAAAATTATTTTTCCTCGATGCTATAATCACTATGGGATAGATGATCAAATTATGCTTTACAGTTCAATTCTTGATTGTCGACTCCGAGTAAGAATGCCAGCTTCAATTAGAAATAGCCCTTCATTCTGCTCAAAAGAGGACATAGGCCATTTCCAGGTCATTGGTTGCAGAATTTGAAGACCAAAAAGTAGCATGCATACATCTGAGAGAAAATAAGGTCTAGTAATTTCCTAGACAAAGTTTTGAGCTTCGGGCGAGCAGGCAATAGGTACACATAGTTTTGTCGTTTTAAAGTAGGCAATAAGTAATTAGGTAATTCGTCCTGAATCGAGTTTGAAGCTACTAAGCAAGCAATATGAAATTTGCCCTAAATCAAGTTTGAAGTGATCGAGCAGGCAATAGAAAATTCGAATATCGAAATTTGATGATGTTTCTCTGATGATGTTACCGAGCAGGTAATAAGAATAGAGTAATGTTATTCATCAACAATGGTGTTAAACACTAATCTAAGTGACAATTACATATTATTAAATGATAAATTCGTCCAAATATAAAGTCAAATGATTCATAAGAATAGAATCGATCAAAGAGGGAACCATTTATAAGTGCCCTATAATGTTCCACAAAAGCAAAATTGAGCAGAAATGAGAGCTAAAAAAAGTTCAAGGTTAACTAACCGTCTTGAGACATAGATCAACACACTCTTTCCAACAGGACCATTAACTTAGGGTAGTTACTGGAGGCTTTGGATCGATAAAGACTCACATCTCTCCTTAAAATACGAACCAATAGATTGGTTCGCTCGGTTTGCGCACTCTAACACCTTCTCGAATTTACAATTGAAATATTGTGTTATTTGCTGCCATATTGTTGCTTTATCATCATTTATGTCATCTTAGAAAGTAATTTATACATAAATTGGTTTGAGCTTGCATTTGTGTGTGGGTAAATTGGCTAAGTAAAACTTTTTCGAAAACATTATTTTGCTAATATGGCCTCTCGAGTTGAATTGACACAATTCAATGGCAAGGGAGATTATTTCATTTGGAAGCAAAAAAAAAATGAAAGCTATTTTAATTCAACAAAAGGTTTTTAAAGCTCTTGACGACTAGGAAAAATATCCCGATGCATTAAAAGCTAAACCAGATGAAATTACTGAGATGAATGAAATTGCACATAGTTTGATTATATTACATTTATCTGATGATGTGTTAGGATAAGTTGAACAACATAAGACTGTCAAAGAGTTGTAGGAAGCACTTGACAAGCTATTTTTGAAAAAATCTCTTCCAAACAAAATACATTTGCTTCAAAAATTGTTTAGTTTTAAGCTGGACCCGAAGAACGATCTTGAATCAAATTTGAGTGACTTTAACAGACTCATCAAGTGTTTGGCCAACAACGACAAGAAATTTGATGATGAGTATTTAGCGGTCATACTTTTAAATGCTCCGCTTGAATTTTATAGAGATGTTAGGAATGCTGGTTAGGGAGTTAGAGCTTAAGAAAGAGTTGAGGGGTAGATCGAGAGAAGAGAGTTTATTTGTTAGAGGGAGGAATGAGACGAGGGAGAACCATTTTCAAAGTAAAAAGGGTAGAGGAAAATCGAAGGGTAGGTCTAAGTCTAGAGATAAGAGTGGTAAGAAATGCTTCCATTGTGGTAAGTTAGGACATTTCAAGAAAGACTGTAATGACCTTAAGAAGAAACAAAGATCGCAGCACAATGATGATCAAAACTTAGTTGCTGTAAGTGATTTCCTCAATTGCCTACATGTTATGACCGTATCAGGAAATTTTGACACCAAGGTAAATGGTGCTCGTGATAACATACATATCATGAATGTTTCTAATATTGATTTTGACACTGAGTGGGTATTAGACTTAGGTGCTACTGTTCATATGTGTCCTATTAAATCTTGGTTCTATAACTATAGAGATGGGAATCCTAGAAAAGTATACTTAGGGGATGATCGTACACACAGAAGGAGTAGGTGATATTGCTATTAGGATGCATGATGACATTATCAGACCCCTTAGAGGTGTTAGGTATGTCCCGGGCCTGGCAAGGAATCTTGTTTCCTTAGGCACTCTAGAAGAAGAAGGTCATGAGTTCAAATCTCATGCCGATACTTTAAAGATTTGTAAAGGATCTCTAGTGGTTATGAAAGGTCCCAAGAAGAATGAGTTATATGTCTTTCAAGGTAAAACCTTGGATAGCAAAGAGTCGATATTATCTTTAGTTTGGGAAGATAAATCAGAACTTTGGCACACATTGGGAACAAAGGATTGAAATACCTTAGTGACCAAAATTTACTTGGTAAGGATAGTTTTACACCTTTAAGTTTTTGCGAGACGTGTGTTCTAGGAAAGTCACACAGGGTTAACTTTGGGATAGGTGAACACAGCACTAAGAGACCATTGGACTACATTCATGCAGATTTGTTGGGTCCTGAAAAACACCTCACATATGGAGGAAATAGATTTTTTTCTATCCATTGTTGATGATCACTTGAGGAAAGTTTGAGTGTATATCCTTAAATCCAAATCTGAAACTTTTAGTAAGTTTAAGTCTTGGCTTGCCTTAGTTGAAAATCAAACTGGAAAGGGTGTGAAAACTCTTAGGATGGATAATGGTTTAGAGTTTTGCAACTTCGAATTTGAAAATTTCTATAAGGGAAAGGGTATAATGAGGCACAGGACTGTAAGACATACCCCTCAACAAAATGGGGTAGTGAAGAGAATGAATCGAACTTTAATGGATAAAGTCAAATGTATGATGATTAATTTTGGATTGTCTAAAGGTTTCTGGGGCGAAGCCATGTGCACTGCTGCCTATTTGATAAATAGGTCACCTTCTAGTTCTGTTAACTTCAAGACTCCTCAAGAGTTATGGTCTGAAAAACTCCCAGATTTGTCACATATTAGAGTGTTTGATTGTGCGGCTTATGCACATCAGGTTGAGGGCGAATTGGACCCTAGGGCTACTAAGTGTGTTATGTTAAGTTATCCAGAGGGAGTAAAAAGATATAGACTATGGGTTTTAGGTGTAAAGGGCATTAAGATTATTATCAGTAGAGATGTGAAGTTCAATAAACTTGATATGCCTTGTCTTAAGAACATAGTAAGTCAGAACAAACAGACCGAGGAAGGAGAATCTTCTACTGGAAAGAAGATGGAATTTGAGGTGAAGAGATTAGGTGATAAGCTAGAGGATAGTGAAATCCAACCTCAAGAAGAATCTGATCAAAAAGCAATGATAGAACAACCTGAACTTGAAATTCCTGAAACTATTGTCCCTAATCAAGAAACATCTACAGGTACTAATTTGGATGATTACCAATTAGTGAGGGATAGAAAGAGAAGACGAGTGAAGCCCAATTTGAAATACATCTCTTCAAATTTGATGGAATTTGTCCTAGTTTTAGGTGAAGCCTTGGAGTTAGTTAAATCGACTTCATTTGAGGAAGCGGTTAACTGTAAAAATTCTAAAAGTTGGAAAAAGGCTATGAGAGAAGAGATCCAGTCTCCAAACAAAAACGAGACTTGGAAGTTGGTTGAAAAACCAAAGAATCAAAAGGTAATCCAATGTAAATGGATCTACAAGTTAAAATAAGGAGTAAGACCTAAAGACCATTTTACATACAAAGCTAGGTTGGTTGCGAAGGGATTTACTCAGAGAGAAGATAGACTATAATGAGGTATTCTCACCGGTTATTAAGTATAAAACTATCAGGTTAGTCTTAGCTTTAGTTGTCCAGTATGATTGGGAGTTGGAGCAACTAGATGTTAAGACGACTTTTCTTCATAGGAAGTTAGATGAATTGATTTACATGTCTCAACCTCAAGGGTTCGAGGTGAAGGGAAAATTAGAACTTGTGTGTTTGCTTAGAAAGTCCTTATATGGTCTTAAGCAGAGTCCTAAGCAATGGTATAAGAGATTTGATGCTTATATGCTTAAAATTGGTTTTAAGCGGAGTGAATTTGATGCATGTCTATATTTTAATAACTCTAAAATAGGCCGTGAAGTTTATTTTGTGGATGACATGTTGCTTGCTAGTCCTAGTAAAGCTGAAATCATAAAGATGAAAAACTTTTTAAAATCGGAATTTGACATGAAAGGCTTAGGAGAGGCAAGAAACATCCTTGGCATGGTTATTAAAAGGAATAGGGTTGATAATAGGATGACTATTAATCAAGAGTCTTATTTGGATAAAGTGATAACCAAATTTGGTATGAAATTTGCTAAGTCTGTCAATATACCATTAGTTGCACATGCGAACTTATCATCTGCACAATGCCCTAAAACTGAAGAAGAAATGCATGAAATGAGTAATGTTTCCTATGCTAATGCCATTGGGTCTGTAATGTATTCTATGATTACCACAAGACCGGACCTTGCATATGCAGTTAGTTTCTTGAGTAGGTTTATGTCTAACCCAGGTAAACCACATTGGATTACACTTAAATGGCTATTAAGATACCTAGCTGGATCTTTGAAAA
The DNA here is from genome assembly GCF_002742605.1 of Olea europaea var. sylvestris. Lineage (NCBI taxonomy): Eukaryota > Viridiplantae > Streptophyta > Magnoliopsida > Lamiales > Oleaceae > Olea > Olea europaea. The sequence continues at coordinate 974,454 of NW_019265290.1, forward strand.
GGGGGTTAGTGTTTGAAAGAAGAAGTAACAAATTAGAACTTAAAGGATATGTAGATTCTGATTTTGTTGGGGATAAAGATCAGAGGAAATCTATCACTTCTTACTTCTTCACTTTAGGTGATAATTGCATCACTTGGAATTCACAGTTGCAACCTATAGTTACACTCTCCTGCACTGAAGCAGAATACGTTACATTAAATGACGCTGTAAAGGAATGCATGTGGCTGAAAGACTTTCTATGTGAATTAAACTTCTTGAATGATAATACTATGATTTTTACTGATAGTCAAAGTTCATTAATGTTGTGTAAAAATCCTGTTTATCATGAACGTACTAAGCATATTGAAGTGAAGTATCACTTCATTAGGAAGAAGTTAGCTTCTAGTGATTTTATTTTGCTTAAAATTGCAATTGATGATAACCCTGCAAATGTTGGAACAAAAGTACTTGCGGTTGGTAAGTTCAAAAAATGTTTATCAATACTAAGTATTGATAATGGTTAATTGTTGTGCAGGTACTAAGTTGGAGTGAACGATGATGATAAAAATAAGATCACACTAATGGATATCACTTGTAACCGGGGAATTTGACGATGGATGTTATGTGATCGAAGGTGAATATTTGTAAGGTGGATCACATCTTATTATTGGTGCAAGTTGATTGGTCTAGAGAATGTGACTTGGATGTGTTAGTTATGGAGTAATATGGACCATAGATTGGATTTAATCTTGTGGTCAATTATATATACTAGTGTTGTCACTCTCTTATTGACCATAGTACAATATTTGAATTTTGAATTTAAATGAATTGGCTCTATAATTACAAGACATCTTCATTCTCTGAGCATTCTTGGATTTGACATAACATTTGAGAGAAAGCATAGAGAGGTAACCAAGTGAGAGCTTTCCATAACTCCGGCGAAATTCTTGGTGGCTTTCGGCGGATCTGTTCTCGGTGTATCCATTGCCATTCCCGTGGACGATGGTGCATGATCCAGTGTGGCACAAATCTGACCTCAACATCAAGAACACTTCATTGGTGGTGTTGAAGAAGCTTTGGGTCATTTTGGTTTGGTTTTACACTTTGAGAGTTTATTATTCCGCATTTTAGTTGTAATAATCTTTTATACACTACACTTTAAACTCTATAGCATGTAATGCTCATTCTTTACTGGAGGCCTTTACAAGCTGACAGACTAGGAGAAAGACTAAAGAATATAAAGAGGAAGTAAAATGTTGCAAATTAATATAGATAAAAACCCTGTCCTAGTTTAAAAGAACTCTTCGTTCCAGTAATCAATACTTTTCAATTAAACCTTTGATTGTAGAAAACTTCTCAATCAACTGCATTTTTGTTCCACATAAGGATATAGAACATATTTTGACCTGTAAAAGAAAAGATAGATCATGAATTGTATAGACCAACAAATTTCTAAGGAAAACTTTCTAAAATCTCTTTATCTTATATCGGAGCAAAAACTAATGGTATCTCAAATTTTCATTAAGTGGATTGGCAATGCAAGATAATCAGGATAGGTTCAAGTTAGTGGTTATTACTTTTAAGATCTCTGCATGGTTCATAGAAGTGTAAAATATTTGATTGGTCAAATTTGTCTTGAAATGATAGAGTATATTATGTAATATGCCTTATACATGTCACACATTTAATTGCTTTGCCTTTTATTAATCCAAGATCTGAAAAATTTATACAACCAAATCATACACAGCAGATTTACAGAAAAAACCTAAACCACTAGATCAAGATTTAGATCTTTCATTTAGGCTTACACCCTTTTAGACCATCACAGAGGCACCGAACTTAGAAACACGAGCCTTCACAACCCCAAACACAAAGTCGCTTCACTAGAACCTAAAATGGACAGACCACTTCCAACAGTTTACTCACACAAAGGAGACTAACACAAGGACACGATTATCACAAAGATAATCAACAGAAAATCTCACACAGAGAAGAAGAAAGAGTCATAAAGACGAAGCCCTTGAAGGTTCCAGAAGACGCAGAGAAAAATAGAGAACAGAGAATGACGATCCCACTGCCAAACAAAGCAAAGGGTTGTATTTATAGTAAAACCCATCCACCGTTGATTAAGCGGGTTAATCCAACGGTCCAAGAGCGACTAAGATACATAGGCTGAATATTGGGCTCGGTTTAAGTAGGCCTTCTAGGTATATTAATAATGGATCATCTATTGATTCCATATTGGGCCTTTTTCATCACTGCCTATTAGTTGGACTGATCAAATGGTATCACAACCCAACAGATCTCCACCTTGATGCCAGTGATCATACAAGAAGCCTAATAAATGCAAAACACAATTTAAATGTCCTTCTCAAGAAGACAGCTTCCCAATATTCTCAACAAACATCAACCTTAGCACCTGTACAGAACAAAACACTTAACCAGCATCAATGTTCAAAATTTGTAAACAAGACTTAAACTTGTTTAAAGGTATTACCTTAGTACCTATATCAGCTGGATTAAACTGAGTTGCAATTTTCTCAAGTAAAATAAGTTCTTTAGAAACAACATCTCTAATAAAATGCAACTTAACATCAATGTGTTTGGTTCTTTCGTGAAAAACAGGGTTTTTACATAGGTGAATTGCACTTTGACTATCTGAATATAAGACAGCAGGGTTACTCAATTCATTTATTTCAGATAACAAGCCCTTAAGCCATGATTATTATTTTATTGCTTTAGTTGCAGCAACATACTCAGCTTTAGTAGTAGATAAAGCAACAATCGGTTGAAGTTGAGATTTCCAACTAATACATGTATTACACAAAGTAAACATATAAGAAGTAGTAGATTTCCTATTGTCTCTATCTCCGGCAAAATCTGAATCTACAAAACCCTTAAGTACAACACCTTCATTACAGGCACTAAAAATCAAACCAACATGTGAAGATCCTTTCAAGTATCTCAACAGCCATTTTAGAGCAACCCAATGGTCAGGTCCTGGATTGGCCATAAATCTACTAAGCCCCTGTTTAGCCTCCATTACGGGGAAAATTTAATGTATAGAATAGTGTTTTTTGAAAAATGAGTGGTTGAAAAAAAAAGAAAAATTTTCGATTTACGTGTAATATTATTTTATGGAAGATTGTGTGGTTGAAAATAGGAGAGAGAAAAATAGAATGTAATGTAATGTAATGTAATGAAAACCAAACAAGGGCTAAGTGTGCTAATGGAATGAGCTATATCAGGCCTAGTACATACCATAGTGTACATAACAGAACCTACGACATTAGCATAGGGTACATTTTCCATTTGTCTAATGTCAAATTCATCTACAGGACATTGCTCTTTACTAAATTTAAAATGGCTGGCCAATGGAAGTGAAACAGATTTAGAGTTATGCATGGCAAACTTAGTCAACATTTTTTCAATATATGCAGTTTGCTTCAAGTACAGTAACCTATGGTGCCTTTTCCTAGTGATTTCCATTCCTAGAATTCTCTTTGCATGTCCTAGGTCTTTCATTTCAAATTCAGCACTTAAAGACCGTTTTATCTTATTAATAACATGCATATTCTGACCAATCAGCAACATATCATCTACATAAAGAAGTATAAAGGCAACAATATAATTTTCATCATTTCTTTTAAAATAAAGACAATGATCATATTCACTTCTTATGAAACCAATAGCAGATATAAAATTATCAAACATTTTGTACCATTGTCGTGGAGATTGCTTTAAACCATATAATGATCTTTTTAACAAACACACATGATTAGAATTAGTTTCATCAATAAAACCAGGTGGCTGTCTCATATAAGTCACTTCATCAAAGTCACCATGCAAGAAGACAGTTTTCACGTCCATTTGTTCAAGTTCAAGATCATAATGAGCAACAAGAACAAGCATAACTCTAATTGTTGTGTACTTTATCACAGGTGAAAATATCTCATTATAATCTATGCCCTCTTTTTGCGTAAATCCTTTCGCTACAAGTCTAGCCTTAAATCTTATAGGCATCTTTTCAGTATTTCCCTCATTAACACTAAAGATCCACTTGCAATCAACAAGGGTCTTACCTGCAGGTTTAGGAACTAAAGTCTAAGTCTCATTTTTCATTAAGGAGTCCATCTCATCTACCATAACAGCATGCCATTTCTCAGACTGCTTGCAGCTCATTGCCTCTTCATAAGATTTTGGTTCTTTAAACACTAAGTCTTGATAGGACAAAACAGCAAGTGAAAGGTAATCCCCATACCTAACAGGCTCTCTTACTTCTCTCCTAGTCCTATCTCTAGCTAATTAGTAATCTCCCAATTCATCAAGCTGACTTTCCAGATTTTCGTGAACACTTTCCTCTTCATTTTCTAGAGGACCAGAAGCTGCTTTAGCTTCTTCATCCACCTGTTCATCACTAACAGGTTCAGTAGGTAAGCCAAGCTCCCATGCAGCTTGGTATTATCACCCCTTTCATCACCTGATAGCCCTTTTGGCTCCTTATTTTCTAAACAAGGCATTTTTGACTCATCAAAAGTAACATCTCTGCTGGTGATGATTCTAAAGCCTTTTACCTCTTTACCCCATAGCCTATAACCTTTAACCCCATCGGGATATCCCAAGAAAACACATTTCTGGGCCCTAAGTTCAAGTTTTCCTATACTCTGATGGGAATAGGCGGCATAACCAAAGATTTTTAAATGAGAATAATCAGGAACATGTCCTGTCCATAGCTCTTCTGGGGTTTTATCACCTAGAGCACTTGAGGGGGTCCTATTAACAATATATGAAGCTGTCATTACAGCTTCACCCCATAACACCTTAGGGACACCTGAGCCTATCAATATGCACCTAACCTTATCTAACAAGGTTCTATTCATCCTCTCAGCCACTCCATTCTGCTGAGGCGTATAAGGTACTGTTTTACGCCTTTTAATACCAGATTCTTTACACAACTGATCAAATTCAGCATTGCAAAACTCAAGGTCATTATCCGTCCTAAGGATCTTAATTTTCTTCCCAATCTCATTTTCAACCAGAATCTTCCAAGTTCTTAATTTCTCAAAGGTTTCAGATTTGTATTTCAACAAATAAACCCAAACCTTCCTAGAATAGTTATCAATCAACGACAAGAAATATCTATTTCCTCCTTGAGTGATAGTGGATGAAGGCCCTCATAAATCAACATGTATATACTCAAGGATAAAGGTGGTTCTATGTTTTCCTGTGTTAAAATGCAGCCTATGCTGCTTTCCTAAAGTGCTGTTTTCACAAAAAGATACCTTAGATATAGAGTCCTTCCCAAACACACCTTTCTTATAAAGGATGTGTAGGCCCTTTTCACCTACATGGGCCAATCTCTTGTGCCACTTTAAGGTAGCATCAACTTCTACACTAGAAGACTCACCTATGTGATCAAACACTGTACTAGCTTTGGTCACATAAATCCCATTTCTTTTAACACCTTTAAAAATAACAAGTGATCCTTTTATCACTTTCAAGAAACCATCTCCTATTTTTCCTTGCAATCCCATATCATCTAGATTTCCCATGGAAATCAGATTCCTATTTAATTCAGGAACATACCTCACCCTTTCAAGAGTGTAAATGTATCCATTATCGAATTTCAAAGTGACATTCCCAACTCCCTCAACTCTGCAGGCTACATTATTGCCCATAACCACTTCTCTTCCATCAATTTTCTTAAAATTGCCTAAATATGCCTTCTTAAAGGTCATATGAAAGGTACAACCAGAATCCAAGATCCATTCTTGGTTTTGATTCTCATCAACAACATTTGCAGAGCTAGGTAAATTTTCAGTCACAGCATATACATCAACTGTGGCAGAACCTTCAGATTCTACCACATTACCTTCATCAACACCCTTAAGTTTCTGTTCATTTTTCTTCTTATAATAGTCTTTAATAAAATGTCCAGATTTTCTACACCCATAACACTTTTTAGTCCTAGTCCTTGACTTAGACCTACCTCTACTTTTAAACTTTCTCCTACTGTTGTTTCCCTGATTATTATGGCTTTCCTGAGTACCACTAGACCTACTTAAAGTCCTCCCTCTAGCAAACAAGTTTTCATGGCCACTATTACCTCTCTCAGACTTAAGTTCAAGTTCCTTACTCCTTAAAGAGTCTATGACAATATCAGGTGTAAGAGTATCTCTACCATACTTAATGGCGGCTTTAACCTCTTTGTAGGCTTCAGGTATAGCATTAAGTAGTACTACAGCCTTATACTCATTAGAAACTTTCTCACCTGTATTAATAATGTCTTGAACTAACTTATTAAAAATGTCTAAGCTGTCTTCTAAGTCTCTAGTTGGATCTATCCTAAAGTTGAAAAATTTCTCTAATAGAAATAACTTATTAGGCAAAGACTTAGGTAGGTAAAGTGTCTCTAATTCATCCCATAGGGCCTTAGCAGTATCATGTTTGCCTACTTTTCTTAACACTTGATCAGACAAATGCAAAATAATGGAGGTATAAGCAAGTTCATCAGATTCTTCCTTTTGATCATCTGTCATGGTATCAGGAAATTCATCTGTTATTGCTTTAGAAACTTTTTGCTGAACTAAAACACCTCACATTTTTTGTTTCTAAATGGGAAAATCCCCTTTTCCATCAAAAACACCAAGTTCAAAAGATTTTGTTATGTTTTATTGTGAAAAACTAACACACAGTATTTTTTCACAAATTATAACAGAACAGATGATCAACTTTTGAAAAAATCTGTTGAATTTGACCTTCGCAAAAAATTTATGTTTTAGGTCACACAAAAAAAATATGCAGTCAAATGAATGAGCCACAATTATTTTTAATCACAAATAATTTCAATCAATAACAGCATCAGTAGATATTCTAATATAAACACCACAAGAACCAGAAAATACAACAATGCAGACAAGAACCATATCTCAGTATTAAAAATCAATATTTGCAAGACCTAGGGTTGATCAAATTCACCAGGATTCCGTGATAATCAAGTTCTCAGGTCAAGGCTCAATTTGAATCACCCAAACTTTAACGATCACAGGCAAATATAACGAGATATCACTAACTAATGTAACATGTTACAATATATAGCAATTAAACATATCAACATGGAGGCATATACTCATAAATGCAGTGTTAAGTGTGTGTGCAGTCGTGTAGGGTTCAAGAAGTGCAAACCGAGGATGGTTAAACAGTTAACCACCAGCTAAAATCAGGAACAGGTTATCGCAGCAGGGGATAAGTGCTCTGCAGGTCACCAAATTACAAGTCAAGCCCTTACAGCTTCGAGTCCTTCTAATCAGTTTCGAAGTTAGGGTTCCAGCTCAAGAACGAACCCACAGGAACTCGTTTTTTAAGGTTCTTCCACAGATCAAGGCGAGAAGTCATAGAACTCCCTCGCATTTCACAGTCCAGTAATGAATCAGCCCCATAGACCACTAGGTTGACTCAAATCAAAACCTAGGGTTTCGCGATCTACAGTCGAACACCTGGAAATTAATTTTCCAGTGTTCAAACCTTCGATCGAAGACTCAAGAACGAACATACAACGCTCTGATACCACTATTAATCCAAGATCTGAAAAATTTAAACAACCAAATCATACACAGCAGATTTACAGAAAAAACCTAAACCACTGGATCAAGATTTAGATCTTTCATTTAGGTTCAGACCATACGCCCTTTTAGACCACCACAAAGGCACCGAACTCAGAAACACGAGCCCTCACAACCCCAAACACAAAGTCGCTTCACTGGAACTGAAAATGGACAGACCACTTCCAACAGTTCACTCACACAAAGGAGACTAACACAAGGACACGATTATCACAAAGATAATCAACAGAAAATCTCACACAGAGAAGAAGAAAGAGTCACAAAGACGAAGCCCTTGAAGGTTCCAGAAGACGCAGAGAAAAACAGAGAACAGAAAATGACGATCCCACTGCCAAACAAAGCAAAGGGTCGTATTTATAGTAAAACCCATCCACCGTTGATTAAGCGGGTTAATCCAATGGTCCAAGAGCGACTAAGATACATGGGCTGAATATTAGGTTCGATTTAAGTAGGCCTTCTAGGTATATTAATAATGGACCATCTATTGATTCCATATTGGGCCTTTTTCATCACTGTCTATTAGTTGGACTGATCAAATGGCATCACAGTCCAACACCTTTCCCACCTGTGAGCACATTTCTCACTCCTATTTCGCCTTCAGTCACACATTTAATTGCTTTGCCTTTCCCACCCGTGAGCACATTTCTCACTCCTGTTTCACCTTCAGTCACACACTTAATGTCTTTTACTATATTACTACGTTCGAGAAAATTTCTCATTAACGGTAATTTGTTTAGGCTCCTTCTGATGCAGAAGCACAGCTTACTGCACTCTGTAAAGGCATTTTCAGGTTCAGACTATGACGCGAGGAATATTATTTAATTTAAGAAGTTAGTATTGGTTTTTGAAATGGAAGCGAAATAGATGTAATTTTGTGTAACTTTGAACGTTAAATTCATGGAACGAAAAAGTTCACAATTTTTGTATTTGTTTGTTATTGGTATATTTTAAATATTTTAATAGTTTTAATTCACAATAAAAATATATTAATAAAATAATTAGTGACCATTGACATATTTTTTATTTGTGATACAAATCTTTGACGGAATTATTCTGTAGGCAAAATGTTGGAATTTAGCGACGTAAATGAAAATGAAAGATTAGTAGCTATTTATGAATAAAAAATTCATTTGTAATTACTGTTGCTAAAACTACTTAAATAGCTGTAGGTAAATACCGAATTAGTGACAAACAATTCGGGCACTAATTAGTTACGGGAAAATTTGGTAACACCAACAAATTCTTTTGTTGCTAATGTACCAATTGCCAAAGAAATTCATCGGTAAATTAACGGTTAGAGTTTCATTGTCCGATTTACCGATTGGTTGGTTCCCTCGCTAAAAGCCATTACCTATAGAATTCAAGCCATCACCAATGGAAAATTCCGTCACTAAAGCCACATTATTTGCAGTGATATACTATAAAATTGTGATTTAGTATGATTGTGTAAGATGAGTAAATATGATGAAGTATAATTGCATGCAGATGCCTATCATATTTTGTGAACATTATTCAATCAGTAAGAATACAAACTAAAGCTATCCATGAGAATATACCACTCATATTTTTTAATGATATGAGTAGAATAACGTTGTGCTGTATATATACATTTATGTGTCTCGCTCTGTATTTCTTTGATGACATCGAATTTTTCGTTTCTTTTTTTCTATTACTTTATTTGACAGTGTTTATTTCAAATCTATCAAAATAGATTAATTATTGAATACAATATCTTCCTTCTTTATGTGAATGTCGTTTTCAAATGCTTTATATTATACTAGAAAAGGCGCACGTATTTCGGACATGTTCTGCACGTGCATAACTACATAATTTCATCTTGAGCAACAAATTCTCTTGTTTACGAATCACTATGTTATAAGGCACAATTGTCTTCAACAATAAGAGAAGTTTTGACACTGAGATTTTGGTTTGGAAACTGGAAATATGAAGCTGCAATTGGGTGGCCATGCATGTCTAGTCCTCTTAACTTTACAGCAATATGCTTAGTGACAATTTGGGCATTGAAGGAGAGAGTTGAGCAAAAGGGACATAGCTAAGTACATAGAGAGTTAGTAATCAAACCTTCCACCCATTCTTAAGGGCGGATCCAGACACTCTGAGTTAGAGGGTCACAATCAAACTGTTAACGGTGCGTAAACTGTAAATGGTAATGACAATTCGCGGTCGACAGATTGGGAGAGAAAGATAGAGACACAGAATTAAGTTTGGAGTTGCCGATTGCATTATACCCTTATAGTGTATGTTTTAAATCTTTGACATTTGAAATTTTTAAAAAAATTTTTTTTTAGTTTTTATTTTTTCAAAAAACTAGGGGGTCAATTGGCCTATAGAACCCCCCAAGATCCGCCCCTGCCCATTTGATCGACATTGTCAACTCACCATCTGAAACGGCTGAAGAACAATGGTCAGGTAGTCATGATTAAGAACTCTTAAAAGCTTCTTAGATCTGCTGTTGTACCTATTAATGCAAAATATGAGTATTTCTCATTTTTTTGACGACACAGTATTTTTTTATTTCCTCTCTCATATTTCTTTATTAGGTATTATTTATTATAAATTTATCAAAATAGATTAACAACTGTATACTGTTTAATCTTCCTTCTTTCCATGAATGCTATTTTCAAATGCTTTATATTGTATTAGAAAAGGCGCACGCATTTCGGATGTGTTTTGTACGTGCATAACCATATAATTTCATGTTCAGCAATGGATTCTTGTGTTTGTGAATGACTACTTATGATGTACAATTGTTTTAATAGAGAGAGGTTCTTACGGTGAGAATTTGGTTCCGAAACTGGAAATATTAAGTTGCAATTGGGGGCGGTCGTGAGTGTCTAGTCCTCAAATTTTACAACAATATTCTTAGATGATAATGGCTGCAATTTGGGTATTCAAAGAGAGATTTGAGCAAAAGGGACATAGCTAAGTACATAGTCAGTACTCGAACCTCCCACCCATTTGCCTGTTGGTGACTCACCATCTGAAATGGTTGAAGAACCATGGTCAGCTACTCATGGTGAAGAACTCTTACAAGATTCTTAGATCTGCTACGGTACCTGCAACTGCAAAATATGGGCATACTCCATTTCTTTGGTGATGTTAGAGATGGCAATTTGCCCAACCCTGCCCCGCCCTGACGGGACGGGGCGGGGTGGTACATAATTCCCCTCCCTAAACCCGCCCCGTGATATTGTTTTTTCGAGTGTTTCTTTGATGTTAATTTGAACATTATTTGTTTTGAATTTTTAAATTTTGAATTTGTATTTTATAATTTAATAGTATAACTCTAACTTTTGAAAATGCGTAAAAAAAATAAAAAATAAATGAGGCAGTAAACGGAGCAAAAAACTGCCCCGAACCCACCCGCCCCGTTTAAGGCGGGGTGGGGTTGGAGCGAGACGGGGCGGGGCGAACCCACCCCGTTGTCATCACTAGGTGATGTAGTATTTTTCATTTCCCTTCTTATATTTCTCTATTTTGTAGTGTTTATTACAAATTTATCAATATAGATTAATCAATGAATAATGCGTTAATCTTCAAGTTTTTCGTTAATCCTATTTTCAATTGCCTTATATTGCACTAGAAAACGTGCACGCACTTTGGACATGTTCTGCACGTGCATAACTATATAATTTCATTTTGAACAATGGATTCTCGTGTCTATAAATCATTACTAAGGCTAATTTTTTTTCAACAAATAGATGGGTTCTTTCAGTGAGAATTTGGTTTGGAAACTGGAAATATCAAGCAGCAATTGAGGTGGCCATGAATGTCTAGTCCTCAAACTTTAAAACAATATTCTTAGATGATAATGTTGCGAATTTTGGAAATGAAAGAGAGAGTCGAGCAAAAGGGACATAGCTAAGTACATAGAAAGTCAGCACTCGAACCTGCCATCCACTCACTCGGCGTTGTTGACTCACCATCTAAAACGGTTGAAGAACAATGGTCAGGTACTCATGATGAAGAACTCTTGCAAGCTTCTTAGATCTGCTACTGTACATAGTATTACAAAATATGAGTATTTTCCATTTCTTTGATGACAAATATTTTCATTTCCTTCTTTTATTTCTTTGTTTGGTAGTTTTCATTAGAAATTTATCAAAACATATTAATTACTGAATATTGTTTAATCTTCCTCCTTCCTTGAATGCTATTTTCAAATACTTTATATTGTATTACAAAAGGTGCACACATTTCTGAGGTGTTTTGTACGTGCATAACAATATAATTTCATCTTGAGAAACATATTCTCGTGTTTATGACTCACTATTTTATTAATCACAATTGTTTTCAACAAAAAGAGTAGTTTGTACTGTGAGAATTTGGTTTGGAAACTGAAAATAATAATCTGCAATTGGGACATGAATGTCTAGTCCTCAAACTTTACAACAATGTTCTTAGATGATAACGATGACAATTTGGCTATTGAAGTCGAGCAAAAGGGGGACATAGGTAAGTACATACTCAGTACTTGAACCTCCTACCCATTTGCTTGGCGCACCATCTAAAACGATTGAAGAACAATGGTGTGGTACTCATGATGAAGATTTCTTTGACATCCTAATATTTTTTCATTTCCTTTTTTGTAGTTCTTTGTTTGGTAGTATTTGTTACAAATTTATAAAAGAGATTGATTAATGAATACTGTGTTAATCTTCCTTCTTTCCGTGAATGCTTTATATTGTACTAGAAAAGGTTCACATATTTCCAACATGTTTAGCAGTTACATAGCTATATAATTTCATCATGAGAAACGGATTATCGTGTCTATGAATCACTATGTTATGAGGTACAATTGTTTTCAACTAAAACAGAGTTTTGACAGTGAGAATTTGGTTTGGAACTCTAAATATTAATCTGCAATTTGGGCCATGCTTGTCTAATTCTCAAACTTTAAAACAATATTTTTAGATGACAACGATGGCAATTTGGATATTGAAGGAGAGAGCTGAGCAAAAGGGACAAAGCTAAGTACATAGAGAGTGAGTACTTGAACCTCTGACCCATTTGCTTGGCGTTGTTGTCTCACTATCTGATATGGTTGAAAAGCAATGGTCAGTTACTCATGGTGGAAAACTCTTGCAAGCTACTTAGATCTGCTACTGTACCTATAACTGCAAAATGCAGTATTTTCCATTTCTTTGATGACAGTATTTTTCATTACCTTTCTTGTATTTTTTTTTTTTTTTAAAATTTGGTAGCTAGTATTTATTACAAATTTATCAAAAAGATTAAAATCTTCTTCATTTCCTTGAATTGTATTTTCAAATGCTTTATATTGTACTAGAAAATGCACACGAATTTAGGATGTGTCCTGCACGTGCCTAGCAATATAATTTCATCTTGAACAATGGATTATAAGAATCATTATGTTATGAGGCTCAATCATTTTCAACAAATAGACAGGTTCTTACAGCGAGAATTTAATTTGGAAACTGGAAATACGAAGCTGCAATTGGGGCGGCCATGCACGTCTAGTCTTCAAAGTTTACAACAAAATTTTTAGATGATAATGGTGGAAATTTGGGCATTGAAGGAGAGAGTCGAGCAAAAAGGGACATAGTTAAGTACATAGGAGTGAGAACTCGAACCTTCCTTTCCCCCTCATTCCCTCAGCGTTGTTGATTCACCATCTGAAATGGTTGAAGAACAACGGTGAGGTGCTCATGATGAAGAACTCTTACAAGTTACAAGCTTCTTAGTTCTGGTACTGTACCCATTACTGCAAAATATGGGTATTTTCCATTTCCTTGATGACATAGTATTTTTTTATTTCTTTATTAAGTAGTATTTGTTACAAATTTATCAAAATAGATTAATTAATGAATATGTGTTGATATTCCTTCTTTCTGTGAATTCTATTTCAAAATGCTTTATATTGTTCTAGAATAGGCACGTGCATTTCGATGTGTTGTGCACTTGCATAACTATATAAATTCATCTTGAGCAACAGATTCTTGTGTTTATGAATCACTATGTTATGAGGTCTCAATTGTTTTCAATCAGAGGTTCTTACAGTGAAAATTTGGTGTGGAAACTGGAAATATTAAGCTGTAATTGGGGCGGCCATCAATGTCTAGTCCTCAAACTTTACAACAATATTCTTAGATGATAATGGCAGGAATTTGGGCAATGAAAGAGATAGTCGAACAAAAGGGACATAGCTAAGTACATACAGAGGCGGTACTTGAACCTGCCACCCATTCACTCGGTTTTGTTGAATCACCATCGGAAATGGTTGAAGAACAATGGTCAGGTACGCATGATAAAGAAATCCTGCTTCTTAGATCTGCTATTGTACGTGTTACTGCAAAATATAAGTATTTTCCATTTCTTTAATGACATAATATTTTTCATTTCCTTCTCGTATTTCTTTGTTTAGTAGTATTTAGTACAAATTTATCAAAACAGATTAATTAGTGAATACTGTTTAATCTTCCCCCTTTCCATGAATGCTATTTTCAAATTCTTTATATTGTATTAGGAAAGGCGCACACATTTCGGACGTGTTCTGTACGTGCATAGCTGTATAATTTCATCTTGAGCAATAGATTCTCGTGTCTATGAATCACTATATTATGAACGGCAATTGTTTTTAACAAAAAGAGTGGTTCATACAGTTTGAATTTTGTTTCGAAACTCGAAATATTATGCTGCAATTGGGGGCGGACATGAATGTCTAGTCCTCAAAATTTACAACAACATTCTTAGCTGAAAACGACGACAATTTTGCTATGAAGGAGAGAGTCGAGCAGAAGGCACATAACTATGTCTATAGAGAGTCAGTAACTCGAATCTCCCACCCATTTGCTCAGCGTTCTTGACTCAACATCTGAAACGGTTGAAGAACAATGGTCAAGTACTCATGATGAAGAATTCTAACAAGCTTCTTAGATTGCTACTGTGCCTATTACTGCAAAATATGGATATTTTCCATTTCAATGATCTTATAGAATTTTTCATTTCATTTTTTTATATTTTTTCATCTGGTAGTATTTTTTACAAATTTATAAATAGACTAATTAATGAATACAGTGTTTATCTTCCTCCTTTCAGTGAATGCTATTTCAAATTCTTTATATTGTACTAGAAAAGGTGCACATATTTTTGACATGTTTTGCACAATGATGCTCGGACTCTCCAAAAATGGCGAATTATCCGTGTCGACACGACATGACTTTGATACCGACATGGGATATGTGTCGGATTCTCGATTTGGAACTCGAACATGGCTGGAAAAGGGAACAAACAATGGACGGTGAAGTATTGCTTCTGGCTTGTGTTTGTAGCGGCAACAACCATTTGTTTCGAATCTTGTGATAGAAATATGTAGAAATTCATGGAGGATTGCAGCAACATTTGCAGAATTTTGTAAAAAGGGGAAGATGAAAATTGGAGAAGACGACTAGTTGGAGAAGATGATAGGTTTTGGGTGTGTATTAAACGGGCTTCTGTGGAGCCCAATAAAGAAGTTAATGATATGAAAGAATTTCCGTAACTAGTTGGACGGCCCTTCAATAAGTGTATTTTTCCAATAAAAAAGAAAAAAGAAGAAGAAAAAAAATGAAAGAATTAAGTGGTTTAAAAGTTAACAATTTATAATGCCATAAATTAGGGGTTATCCCTAAAGGTTTTATTATTTAATGTAAATGGAATGATTTGTTATTTGCTTTAATTGAATTATTTTTTAGGAAAAAATTATAAGACATATCCCCGTACTGATATTCAAAATACGGATATTTTTAAATCGTATCCCCATATCTTAATTTTTAAAATGAAAAGAATCCGATTCCTAGATATGTACCCGTATCCGAAACCCACATCCGAGTCCGAGCATCATAGGTTTTGCATGTACATAACTATATAATTTCATCATGAGCATCGGATTCTCGTATCTATCACTCACTGTGTTATGAGGCACAATTGTTTTCAACGAAAAGAAAGTTCTGATGGCGAGAATTTGGTTTTGAAACTTTAAATATTACTCTGCAATTGGGTCGGCCATGCTTGTTTAATCCTCAAACTTTACAACAATATGCTTAGATGATAATGGCAACAATTTGGGAATTGACGGAGAGAGTCCAGCAAAAGGGAGATAGCTATGTACATAGAGAGTCAGTACTCGAATTTGCTACCCAAATGGTTGAAAAATAGTGGTTAGGTACTCACTCTGAAGAACTCTTACAAGCTTCCAGATCTGCTACTGTGCTTATTACTGCAAAATATGGGTATTTTACATTTATTTCCTTGTAATTTTTTATTTGTTATACACTAATTAATGAATACTATGTCAATCTTCCTTCTTTGGCTGAATGCTATTTCGAATGTGATTTATTGAACTAGAAAAGAAGCACGAATTCTGCATATGTACCATACGTGCATAACTGTATAATTTCATATGGAGCAGAGGATCTTTGTGTTTATGAATCAATATGTTATGATAAAGGAAAAGGACGCCCTCCAAATTTTTAAAAAGCCAGACGATGCAAAATCCCAGTACACTTCAAATAATCCCACATTCTTTCGAAGAAGTATACCTTCTTAAATTTATAGCTTCGAGCAAATTATAAAGAATATTTAAATATCCTAACTTTACTACCTTACCTCAACACAACATTATTTCAACTGACAAACTGACCCCTCGATACTAGTCAGAGTGTCGCCTTACAAAAAGACTAGCATGTAGTTTTGAAAATGTGACCAGTAGGTGAGTTTTCTTCCCTTCATTTTTTCATGGTTTCCTTGCCTTTTATCTGGAAGGTTTTATGTGTTGAACTCATGGTAATAAATGTTAGGAAAAATTGGCCAAACAAGCACAAAACTCAACGGAGAATGAAAATTAAAAAATGAAAAAGATGGATGATACTTTTTGCTCTTTTAGCATATGCTTGTTGAATTTTTCCTCTTCAATTAATTCCACCTTTATATATGTTTAGTTTTTACTCTTATTTAATTTTATTACTACTATCACTTATTTGTTAAGGTCCTACACTACAACCAAAATGGCTTTTCACATCGTTCGCTTATGACGTGCATATAAGGCAATGTGGGTTAACAAATAAAACGCCGTCCAACAAATGAACTGAGCACTAGCAACACAAATTAATAGTTGCTTCAAGTGTTCCAATTTGTTTTTGGGTCAATCAAATCAACTGTGGTGTCGATACAATTAGTCCAACAATGTTTTAACATAGAGGGATGATTAACTTGTGCTTCGATTGAAGCCATTTTGAATGAAATAGTTATTGATTTTGCTATTCCATGCTCGAGGTGCTTGCTTTAACCGATATAATGCTTTTTGAAGACGATAAGCCTTATCTTCTTTGCCTTTGATTTTTAATCCTCCAGGCTGTTCAACATACACTTCTTCTTGAATTTTTCCATTTAAGAATGCTGATTTTACATCTAGCTGAAAATCTTTTGACTCCAATTGAGCTGCCAACGCCAACACTATACGTATTGTCTCCATTCTTGCAACTGGAGCAAATGTCTCTATGAAATCGACTCCTGATTGTTGAGAATATCCTTTGGCCAAGAGCCAAGCTTTATATTTTTGAATTGACTCATCTTCATTGTATTTGATTTTATAGATCCATTTCAAACCAATGATCCTCTTTCCTTCTGGTAGCTCAACGAGTTCCCAAGTTTTATTTTTCTCAATGGCGGACATTTCTTCATTCATTGCTTTTGTCCAACTTTTGTCTTTTGAAGCTTCTTCATATGATTGAGGTTCACAAGAGAATAATCTGAAATCATTCATATATTTCTCTTAGTGAACGTGTTTTTCTTGGAGGGGTTTCTGATTCTTATTCAATTGTTGGGATATTTGGAGCTGGATGTTATTCAGTGTTGGAAATTTGAGACGTCGATGGATCATCAAATTAATAGGGTCTAGAATCTATGACTTGGTTTTCCTTCCGTCATGAGTTGTATTTTCATCGAACACAACATCTTGAGAAACTGTTATTTTATTTGTCTCTAAGTTTAGTAAATGATATCCATTAGACTCATCACTATACCCAATGAATAGAAGTTTTTGTCCTTTCTCATCAAACTTTTCTCTGTTTTGTGATGGAATGATGGCATAGGCAATGCTACCTTAAAATTTTAAGCGGTCTATCTTTGGCTTCTTTTTATGCCATGCCTCGAAAGGAGTTTTATTTTTGATAGCTTTTGCAAGAGATCGATTGAGAATATATACTACCGTGTTTACAGCTTCAGCCCAATAAAGATTTGGAGTTCCTTTGCCTTTTAGCATGCTTCTTGCCATTTCAACAATGGTGCAATTCTTTTTCTTAGCTACTTCATTTTGTTGTGGAGTTCTGCTAACTGTCAGCTATCGTTGAATGCCATTATCTTTGCAATATTCAATGAAGGGATTGTAAGGAAATTCTCCTCCACGATCGGTCCTTAACACTAATATTAGAAATTCACTTTGTCTTTCTGCAAGTGCTTTAAACTGGAGAAAAGTAGAGAATGCCTCAAATTTTTTATTGAGAAAGAAAATCCACATCATCCTTGTGTAATAATCAACAAAGAGAATGAAATATCTCTTGTTTCCGGAGTGGGAGTTTGTATTGGTCCACAAATATCTGAATGGATAAGCTCCAATGGCATTTTTGCTTGCCATGAAGTTTTAGGAAATGGAAGCTTATGCATTTTTCCATATACACAGCCTTCACACACTTTGTCTATTATTTGAATTTTAGGAAGCTCGATCACCATATTTTTCTCCTTAAGCAACTGAAGTCCTTTGCCATTTAAATGACCATATTGCAAATGCCATAGATGTGACAAATTTGCATTTTCAACTTTAAGTGCACAATTGTTGTTTAGTGGTAATATGAGATAAAATGTTTTGTTTTTCATTTCAACATTTGCCACTATGGCATTTTTCTTTTTATCAAAGATCTTGCATCTTTTATCATCAAAGTGCATAGAAAAATTATTTTGTAAGAGTTGTCCAATACTTAAGAAATTATATGAAAGATTTGGCACATAAAGAACATCAATAATAAGTTCTCTGTTACCTCCCTAAGTTTGGATTGCAATGATACCTTTTCATTCTGTGCTTCTTTGTGTTCCATCTCCAAGAATAATTTGTGAGGTGATATCTGAATTGATCTTTACAAAGATATCTTTATTTCCTGTCATGTGATTGCTAGCACCGTTATCCAAATACCATTGATTCTTGGATTCAAAATCACCATTTTGATGAGAATAAAATAGAATTTCATCTTCACTCTCTTTTAAAATTTTTGCCGCATCTTCTTTTTTCTCCTTATTTTGAAACCAACAATCCTTTTGAGAATGATTAGGAACTTTGTATTTAAAATAGCAATCTTTTGATTCATGATTGTTCTTTTTGCAAATAATGCAAGATTGAGCCTTATCGAATTGTTGTGGTGCCTTGGCTTTTCAATTGCTTTGCTTTTCATTTTTGACTCCACTTGCTAAGCTTTCCCTTTTTTGTTGTTTGAACCTCCATGATTGCTTGAACTTATTTTTGACGCTTTCTTTGATTGGAAAGCTTGTTTGGTTGGTTGACTAGCCGAACAATTGATTTTTTGCTCATGTGCAAAGAGTGATCCGGTCAATTCGTACATGGTCATCTTAGACAAATCCTTTGATTCTTCAATTGTGGTGGCTACATGATCAAATTTTAAAGGAAGACATCGAAGCACTTTCTCAACAATTTTTTTGTTTTTAATTGTATCTCCACAACTTTTGATTTGGTTTACAATCTCCGAAACTCTTGAAGAGAAATCGCGAACGGATTCTCGTTCTTCCATTTTGAGATTGTCAAAATCTTTCCATAAAGAAGTTTCAAGGTGATAGTTTTCTCCGAACCTTGAAATTTTTGATTTAAGATTTTCCATGCATCTTTGGCTTTAACACCAAATATACAAGGAAAAATTGATTTTTCAACTCTTTGTTGAATATATCGCAACGCCATTACATCTTTCTTTTTATATTCCTTTTATAACTTTGGATCTTCTTCATCTCCTTCGGTTGAATCTTTTGCCACCTCATCATCTTCAATGACATCCCATAAATATAAAGAGATGAAGAAAGTTTGCATTTGACTACTCCAATATTCATAGTGCTCACCTTCAAAGATTGGTACTTGACTTTGAAAATAAGTGAACAAGGAGGCTGCTGAATTTGTTGCCATAGCTGCCGCTATAGTGGTTTTTGGGGTTGATTTTGTTTCAACTTTTGGTTGGATTTGGTTTATGTATTTTGCCTAAGGTCTGATACCAAAATTTGTTGGGTGTAGAAGGAAATAGATAAGAGAAATATGAAACTTTTCTTATGAAATTTGAGGAATTACAAAGGAGTTGCTACAACACACACTTTCTCTAATTTTTTGATAGATTTTTCTCACTTCTTCTACATACATAACACTAGATGGATACCTTTCTATTTATAGTGAACATTGAGTAAACTAGTCCTAAGAATTTACTACAATTACAACAAGATAAAAGCTGTTTTTTCTTCATCACGTGCAGCTGGAAAATATGTATTTGCAGCTGTGTTTGACTGATCGGATGGCTGCTGTCTGATGTTTAATTTTCAAATTCCAACTTGCAAGGTTGAACATTGATGTTGAGTATACAACTTGAATTGAAAATCTTATCCATTTGATCATTCAATGAATGAAACCTTTGTTGGTTGAAGTGTTCAATTTGGATTTGAACTCTTTGAAGATAGATTAAAAATTAATCTTTTAACAGGTGCTTCTTAGAGAAATAAAATTGTAGTGGTGGTTCCCTGATCCCTTTTTTTTTGGTACTCATGGTGTGCTTTGGATGGATCAAATCACCCATCTAAACAGAGTATAGGACATATTTTATTCATTGACCTATTTTTGTATGATTTGTTATTTAGGACATCATTGCCATTGCTAGAGTTGATTCAAATGTTGTAGTCTTTGATAGACCTTCAGGGCAGATTTTATCTACTCTTAGTAGTGATTCAAAGAAGGTATATTTACTGTTCTTTTTCTTGTGCATATTGATAACCATCATTATTTTTCTTCCTTAGATTATTTTGTTTCTGCTTTCTGATTGAATGCATGTTGAATGTTTTTTCTCATATACAGGTTATGAGTGTCAAATTTGTGGCTACGAATGGCAATGGGTGGGTTTGGGGGAGCATTTTCCCACACCGTTGCCCGTTTAAGGAAAAGCAGGGTGGGGCGGGTGTGGTTGCCCCGTTTACGTATCCGTTTAATTTTTTTTTATATAGGTTTTGATAATTCATTTTAATGCCTCCATTCATTTAAGTGAGACAATAATATAATTATAAAAATTTTTAATTAATTTTTAAAAGTTAAAATTTTCGAATATGGTAAACTAAGGTTTCTATTGTTTATTGTATTACTTAGATAATCTTAATTGCCATCTTCTATTAGAACTAATGAAATTTCGTAAAATTTTTATATTTAGGGCCTCTTTGAGTCCCATTATTTTCTAATAATGCATTTTAAAATAGATTAATAGAGTATGTGTGGTTAAAAAATAAAAAAAAATTAGATTTACATGTAATATTAATTTATTAAAGTGTGGTTGAAAAGAAGATAGAGAAAATGTATTTTAAAAAGAATGAGAATCAAACAAGGGCTTATAGTATTGAATTCTTAGTATAAAAGAAAATAATAAATAAATAAATTAATTAAATATGGGCAGGACGAGGCCCCTGTTACCGTACTCCACCCGATTAAGTGGGTAATAAGGGGTGGGGGCCGCGGGTATCGGGTTTGGCGGGTATTTTTGCCATCCCTATTTGTGGCTGAGGGTGAATTAGTTGTTACCGGCTCAGTTGATAAGGTAAATTTAATGCTCACGGCAATAATAATTTTGCATATTTTTCCATTTTTCTCATGATAATTGTATTTGCATATTTGTCATTCACGCTTTTCACTTCATATTACTTTGCTTGGGCTTTCTTATTTTGTTGAAAAAAGGGGCTGCTCTACCATACCTTATAGTTATGATTAAGTACTCAATGCAAGGGCTAGGGAAGCATTTTGGTTGGCACTTGAGATGGAATTAATGGCTTGAATATTTAGATTGTTTATTGTTGGGTGGTATTGGCCTCTTTCACCCCAAAAGCTAGTTTAAGAGGTAAAGCTTTCCTTCACATTTATAAATTGAATACTAATCTCATCCACAACCGATGTGGAACAACCTCAACAATCTCCCTCTCACATATCGGGCTTTGCGGGACATATCCAGCCCTGCGGGAGACCAAACCCGTCTCTCCCATACATAAACCCGTATCTTCGTGACTGTTGGGCCGGAGACTAGTTGATAAACCGGGTTCTGATACCAGTATTGGGTGGTATTGGGCCTCTTTCACTCTAAAAGTTAGCTCAAGAGGTGAGACTTTCCCTCACACTTATAAATTGAATACTAATCCCATCCACAATCGATGTGGGACAATCTCAACATTTCTAATTGAAACTCTCATTACTTTCCTTTACATTCTTTTGACTTAGATGTATAAATACACATAATTAGCATGAAATATCTATTTCCTCATCCAATTAAGCAATTGATTATAGATTTGGAAAATTTTCTGTTGTCTGTAATTAAGAATTGCGATGAACTTATAAACCTCCGAATTTCACCTGGGGGATTCTTCATTCAGGACGAAAAATACTAGTCAATTGTGCAACATGACTAAAATCACGTGATTAAGTTTGATTCAATCAGAAGGGTGACTAAGCTCAAATCAGAATTAGAACGAATCTTACTATTCGTTAATATTCAATGTTCACAATTCACTAGATTCACGAGGAGTGCAGATTATCTTGTACCAAATTCTTTTTGTAGCCTTACTATTTTTATTTGTTGAGATGAAGTAAATTACATTGAAGATCCATCACTTCAAATGCTTTATTCTTTTTATTCTTATAGGGTATCATGATGGAACTATATGTCGATTCAGCCATGTAAATAGGTCTTCCAACTGTTATTTAATGATTCTTGGTTTGAAGTGAACAATGTTTCATGTAGCTGAATCTTATTTATTGGAATAATTCTTAGTTTGTTATTGTAGATTGGATGCCCTGAATGTAGATTGGATGCCCTGAATGCTGCTGCAAAAGGGGAGCTACATTTGAGACATAGTGACATCTAAATGTAGGTGGATTAGGTCTCAGTTTGCTTCTAAGAAGAAAATTACCCTGTCCCATATTCTGAGGGGTCTGTACAGATGGGAGCTTTTCAAAAACTGAAATGTGTTGGCAATTCAAGTTGCACTATATTCTTTCATGTTTTGGGACTGATTTAAACAACATGACATGTACTCAGATCTTTGATGCAACATCTGTCAACAAGTATATATGAGGACTAAGTTAGATTGGAGAAAAAAGACGGAAAAGCATGATTCTTAGCAAAAACGATTCAACCTACCAAAAAGGGGAAAAAAATAAAAATAAAATCAATATTAGTTAATTTTTCGTTGCACTTTATGATTGCTATTCTCTGTATCTGAATGTGTGTAGCATGAACATCTCTAGATATCTCCAGTTTTGAACCATCTTTTCTAAGAGCTTAAACTTTTAGAGAGGGGGCATTTTCAGTTTTCCTTTCTCATTTTATTTTATTTTTTATTTTTTCAATATTTTTGTTAACATGTCCCTCACGTGCAAGCCAATTCACTTTTTGTCAAAGGGATGACATGTGCACAATTTTCATAATTGGGTGGGATTGAGACGTGAGCTCATGACCTTGCTTGCTATGATACAATGTTGAAATAGGATTAGATTACACTGGGCTGCTTTCAATTAGATTGACTCATGTTAGTTTCCATCATTTTCTACAGATATGCAGCCATTTGGGTGCTTGACATACTGTAAAGTCCAGTAATTTTTCACATAAACCCATTATACAAAAATACTCACCTTTAGTGAAGTAATTAAGAGGGGGAACCGATTGAAAGAAATAGCGAGTGTTAGGAAGACCTGGCAAGGAGTAATCTTTTCACGAGAAGGAATTGGTTTCAATATGTATCTTGCTTGTTCCTTGTTGCCTTTGTTCTATTTGGTTCTCTCGTTTATACAGTTGTGCTTAGTTCTTATTTTTGATGCTGTGACTCAGGTTTCTTTTCCTTTGTCCTCTTGCTGAATTGACGGGAAATTTGAGATCACATTTTGTCTTCAACAAGTTAGAACATTTTTATAAGCATACTTAGATTATGGCTAATCTTTTTGTTCAAATTTGTTCATTTATCTCACCTAATTCAAGTCTAAAATAGTTGTTAATCGTTACAGGTGCAAGCTGTTACAATCCATACCACCAATTACTACTGCATGACAGCTTCTCTTGATAACACATGGTGCTTCTATGAAATTGCTTCTGGTTTATGTCTCGCTCAGGTCTTAGCTCTCCCTATTCTTACATGCGCCTGTGTACTAACTCAAATGTTTATCTCGTTATAGCTCTGTTACTTCTGGTTTTAAGTTATTTTCCAGGTTGAAGAGACTTCGGGATCTTCTGAAGGCTATACATCTGCATCTTTTCACACCCGATGGTCTCATCCTTGGAACCAGTACCTTTGGGTCTGTACTTCTCATGATCAGATTGAACTTTCCTTCTGTTTCTTTCTATTTCCTAAGTAGTTTGATTTTACATTTTTTTCATGTGTAGGCAAATGCTGCTAGAATTGAGGGGCATGTTGGGGCAGTAACTGCAATTTCATTTTCAGAGAATGGTTACTTCCTAGCTGTAGGTTTTATTCTACAATTAACAAAAACTACTTGGCTGAAGATGATAAATTCCATTGTCTGATTGTTTTCCAATTTTTCCAGACTGCAGCTCAAGATGGTGTTAAGCTTTAGGATCTACGCAAATTGAAGAACTTTAGGACTTTTACTCGTTATGATGAAAATACACCAACACAATCTGGTGGTTTTACCTTTTTCATGTCTAGCATATACTTATGTTTAGCTCTGTCTAGACTGTGGTTGTGAGTGCAAAACTTCTAGAATGTGGTCTCCTGCTCATGATTGTCAGCAGTATTTGTAAGCCATTGCTCGGGACATACCCAACAGCCATCTAATACTTTACGTAACAGGTCAAGAGCATGTCTTTGATGTTATTCTAGTTTCGAATAGACAATGCAATATTTTCTATCTTTCGCTGGTGGTTGAATTCTCACATTTAACCATGCTTTAAATTTATAGGGGAATGCTCCCTCTACCAGTGTTTGACGAATAATCTGAACCCCTTAAATTGAATCTAATATAAGGGTCTCAATCTATTATACTAAAATCCTTAAAAAATTATATCCCCACATTCAAACTCACCATAATTACCTTTTAGAAATCACCAATTACCATCTAGAGAACCTTTTTTTCCAAGTTGGTGTTTGCCTAGGTCTTCACCATTAGGTAGAAGAGCGATTTCATCGAAATTAAAAAAATAGACAAGCATAACTCATTCCTTCATGAAATTAGAGTCTTTTGCATGTACTTTTGCTTGAAGAGAAATTGAGCGGCTCGGGAACATATTGGGACAAGTACCGTTGGGTTTTTTGATACCCAATAATCCGGGCGATGATTTAAAACAGTTGTCGGATTATTTATCGACACTATGGACTTGGCTCGACTCGGAGATGAACTACACTTTTGGATGGTTCGGGTTTGAGTTGGATGATTATTTGGTTAGTTGGACCATTTAGTGATTAATATGGAGTTGAATATTGACCCATTATTTTAGGTTAATTGGTAGCCCTCTTAGTGAACCTAGGCCCAATTGGAGTGACCTAAACTAACCTATATATATGTATTTATCTACTGGCCATTTTTGGTGGTGTGTGTGTTGTAAAAATGGAGAGGAGAGTTGAGAGAAGAGAGGCAACCGAGAGAGAGGGAAGCCATGTGAGGTTGTGAGTAAGATTCAACCACTGTTCTTCTTCCTCTCCATACCTTTGTGGATTGCTAACACCACCACCCTCTCCTTTGTGGGGTTAGAGAGAAAATGAGCAGTCCAAAGTGAAGGTGAAAGTCTCGGGTCGAGCCAAGGTAAACTGGTGTTCGTTTGATTGTTTTTTGAGCCCGAAATCAAGATTTATCGAGGGATTTCCGCTACAAATGGTATCAGAGCTTGTGTTATTGATAAATCTGTGATTTTTGGGGCTAAAAACGGGCTGGAAATGGTCAGAAACGGATCTGAAAATCAGATGCAGAAACTGTTCGATTTTTTTCAATTTTCTGCTGGATCTGTTTTGGCGTTTTCTGGTGAAACCAAAAGGAGTTTGACAAAACGGACACCACCGGTGGATTGTGCAGGCGGAGAAGAAGCCGGAAGGGTGACAGGTCGTCGGCACGTGGCTGGTCGGCGCGGAGCGTGGGGAGACGGTGATGGCGCGTGAGGGCGCGTCCGTCTGATTTCGGCGAAGTGGTCTTCAGATAGTATCTTCCCCATGACGAGATGGATCCTGCAGTGTTTTCAGATTTCAGTTTGGAGCAATATAGTGAAAGTTGGACGATTTTGCCCTTGGACGTTTGGGTGCTGTTTTCGTGTTGCTGGTGACTTTAGGATGAAGAGTGATAGTCCTAAAGTGGTGAATTTGCGCCTCTCGATATTTACGGATCTTCAGACGTGGTCCGCTCGGTATCGTGTTCTTTGCTTTTTATTATTGCAGTTAAAATAAATGTGTAGGTTAATTATTTGTTTTTTGCAATAGAGGTCATCGTGTGGGGTGACATTAGGTTTAGGGTTACCATGAAGGGGTAACCATTGGCTATTGCTAGACCTAGAAATTATTTATTAATTATTTGCCTTAAATTCTTTGTGAATTTGCTGTCAATTTTTCTACATTATTAGAATTGCATGTGGCCTTAGGAAAGTTGATTGGACTATTTTATGTGAATTATGTTCATACTTTACCTGTGATCATTATTTGGCATTGGTGGCAAATGTAGGTCTAATGTAAGTGCGAAAAATAACATATCTTTTAACTGTGGTAAAATTTGGACATAGTTGAAAGAGATTGTCCTAAGATGATAATAAAAAGAAAGATGAGGATAGAGACAAGGCGAATGTGGCTTTAGGTTCGAGTAGTGATCCTAGTGAGGTTTATTGAGAGAATAAACCTGGTTCTTGCATTGCATCTGTATGTAATCCTTTCTGCATGTATGTGGTCACTTAATTCTGTTGCAATGTTGATGTTACACTTTCAATATGTTTGATGTGTGTAATTGCATGAGTTAGAGTGACTTATTACTTTGTATAATATATTTACATGCATAGTGGGTTAAGTTTTGTGGCGTACTCTATTTGCTCTGTGAGTGGCGTGAGAGTGTGGTAGTGAGAAGAAAGTTGGGTAACCGTTTCTCTCCTTTATCTTTGTGAGCCTATGTGGTTTGTGAGATTATGTGAGGCAGCCATGTTAGGGTTACCTTCTTTATCTTTGTGAGCCTCCTTTGTGAGTGTTGTGAAGTAACTTACTTTTTCTTCGATTCTCTTTGAGAGTGCCACCTCCACTATTTTCTTTGTGAATTTTTTGGGAACATTGGTGAGTGGATTAACTTTCGTGGTCACCGAAAGGTGTTGTTTTGCTATAGTGAGTTTGAGATGCATTAGCAGTGAGTTGGATGTCTTTTGGTAAGGTGGAGTATAGATGCCTAGAGGTGCATTGGTGATATGCACAAGGGATGTAGAGTGTGACATTTGGATCACGAGTGGAGATGTGATTAAATGTGTAGAATCCTTTATCTGTGAAAGAGACTCTGTATAGGTGGAGTGTGAGAGAAGCACTTCTATCACTTCTGTAAGGTGGAGTCCCATTATCCACGTAGGTTGAGAGAAGTAATGTGGTGATAGAGGATTATCCTGAAAGTTTAGGATCTATTGTGACTTACCAGTTAGACATGAGTTAAGTGATTGGTTTAGTGAGCATGGTGGGCGATGAGATGAGATATGTGTTCTCGAGGTGGGAGTAATACGGAATGGGATATGAGAAGTGTAGTGAGATCTTTTATGGAGTCATTTATGCATTTATTGTATATGTGTTTGACCGTGTGCTGATTAACGAGGTGTTAATTTGTGGTTCTGTGTGAACGTGATTTTAAAAAGATCTGTATGTGTGTTATCCTATATATATCTTCATTGCATGATTGTTTGTTCAATGTGAATACTTGTTTCTACTTGGGTGTTCTTGACCTTAACCCTAGTGAGTACATGGAGTAAGTATGGTATGTATTTCAAGTTAGGAACACGAAATAAGGTCTGTTATTCCAATTTTATTAGATTACCTTGATTGTGTAAGTATAAACTGTGTGTTTTTGTTGCTTGCAGATAATTGGGCATCAGGTGGAGATTGTTGAGTTTTTTGATACCCAATAATTCGGGCGATGATTTAAAACAGTTGTC
The DNA here is from genome assembly GCF_002742605.1 of Olea europaea var. sylvestris. Lineage (NCBI taxonomy): Eukaryota > Viridiplantae > Streptophyta > Magnoliopsida > Lamiales > Oleaceae > Olea > Olea europaea. The sequence goes on from NW_019265290.1 coordinate 1,002,466, forward strand.
GGATTATTTATCGACACCATGGATTTGGTTCGACTCGGAGATGAATTACACTTTTGGATGGTTCGGGTTCGGGTTTGGGTTGGATGGTTATTTGGTTAGTTGGACTATTTAGTGATTAATATGAAGTTGAATATTGACCCATTAGTTTAGGCTAATTGATAGCCCTCTTAGTGAACCCTAGGCCCAATTGGAGTGACCTAAACTAACATATATATATGTAATTATTTACTAGCCATTTTTGGTGGTGTGTGTGTTGTAACAATGGAGAGGAGAGTTGAGAGAAGAGAGGCAACCGAGAGAGAGGGAAGCCATGTGAGGTTGTGAGTAAAATTCAACCATTGTTCTTCTTCCTCTCCATACCTTTATGGATTGCTAACACCACCACCCTTCTTCTTTGTGGGGTTAGAGAGAAAAAGAGCTGTCCAAAGTGAAGGTGAAAGTCTCGGGTCGAGCCAAGGTAAACCGGTATTCGTTTGATTGTTTTCTGAGCCCGAAATCAAGATTTATCGAGGGATTTCTTCTACAAGTATCTTAGATGGAAATCTATCAGATTGTGGCTTCATGTACCATACATTTCTACATCGCTGCATCCAATATTTTTGTTTTGACAATGTGATGGAGGAGAGATTGTCTATTATTTATTTATTTATTTATTTTAAACGAATTATGGTTCATCTCTTTTAAAACGAATTACAGTTGAATTTGACCATAGTGGAAGTTACCTTGATCTTGGAGGCTTAGATATATGGTAATATTTCAAATAAAACTAAAGTCCTGGTTTAGTCATGGATAGAAGGATATCACTATCATTGTCCATTATTTCTATTTCTCGTCCCATCTTTGAATATCCCATGAACTTGGAATTATATATGGTCTCGCCATACTCATGATGATTGCTAGTCATTTTATTCACTGTATGCATATCAGCCTTTGTTTCGATCTTAAAAGCTAATGTCTATGTGTTGTTGTATGACAGAGTTTATCAAGTTGCCAATGTTTAGTCTGAATGGAACTACTTGTCAGGCACAGGTTAGATCCTCTCGTTCTGTACCAATGACTTCTTTCACCTCACAGAGTTAGCATTTTACACAATCGCATGTTTGGCAAGAATAGTTAGACAACACTGAATAGTATTAAGAATGTCTTGTCGACTATATTCTCCGGTATGGTCTAATATTACGACCCTGTATGCTGTGGTTTTTTTTTTGTGCTATGGTGCAAGAACTTGCTCAAAACTCTAGAGGTTATAATCACCCTCATGAATGCAGGTAAAGCAACATGTGTAAAGTTTGGTCTAGATGCAAACTATATAGCTGTGTGATCTATGGATAGAAACTTCAGAATATTTGGGCTACCCCTGGTCGGGGAAGATGGTTCATCAGAGTCGTAAAGCAATTTTAATTGTACTTCTGGCAGCACTGAGTCTTGTAGCTATCCCTGCAGTTGCTGCAATTTCTGTGGGGCTGAAGTAGTTAAAGTTGAAAGGAGAACTCACTTTGAGATCAATTCATGTACAGTAGAGAAGCACTGCCAACTTGGGCTGGCATTCTTATGCTAATTTTCCTTTTTGTTTGCAAATTTGAATGCTGGGTTTCGATTTGTATGATTTAAACATATTTTTCCTTTCTGAGACGTACTGGAATTGTTATTCGTTCTATGTAAAAAATTGTAATGTACCATCGACATTGAACAACTCATGGATAATCAGAAAGAATTATGCAAACGACTTGGGAGCATATGGTACATTACGTCCTCTCTGGTCTTTTACGTCCTCAATATAGGTACACATACAATTTCAAACTAATAGCAAAATTTGAAAAACTTCAACTTATATTACATTAGAACACGTCAAGGAAAATCGAATACACTAGATCAATACGGTAATTGCTACAAAACCACAAAATAATCTAAAAACTTAGCCTTTAAATTCGAAAGCATTCTACTGCCTCCAGAATTCCAAATCCTGTTGTTCATGTACGTTCCTGGATCTTAACAGACTAGGTATTATCTTCAAGGAAACAAATCTGTATCATCAAATGGTGCATCTTCTTCTGTTGTGCCCTATCCTACCACACAATCTGCACTTCATCTACCCCTTCTTAATAGTGGGGAGATTGAGAAGTAAAACTTATTGGTAATTTTATTCATCTTGGTCTTCACAAGGCATTGTAATGTAGAAACTAAAATAAACATGGGATATTAATATATTGTGCAAGATTAAATTTATCTGGTGGATTTTGCACTAAAATAGAAGGTTGAGAGAATATTTTCGCAAAACATATAAGCCCCCATTTGCTGCGTTGGAGAATGAAAATGAGATTCCTAATCGTTAGAGCACACTACTCGAAGTCAATTGTAAGAGACAATTCAAAAATGTCATGCCATGTGGGACCCTTCAACGGCTCTATTTCTTCTAAAATTGGTGGAAAAATGTGGCCAAACAGGAGCTAAATATTAGGAGTCTGTGCGGGAGTGGTTTTTTCCCCCAAAAAATTTGATTTTTTTACCGTTATTTCATTATTTTAGTCGTTATATTTGACTTCTTCATCCACAGGTGGACCCTACTTTTCTTCTAACGTTCAAAAAATCAATTCTCAAAATAACTCCCAAACAAACTCTAGGAGTGTTGCATCAATTATCCTTAATTGTTACTACATTAGGGACTGAGGGATTTACCCATTTATTTATATTTATTTATGAAAGGAAAATATATAAATGTCACTAGGAACAAGCACAAGTCAAAAAGTGCCCTCTGTTCTACGTAATTCTTCTCTCAAAAGCTCTCCAATGGCAGCAGCAGCAGCAGCTTCATCTTCTAACTCCGTTTCAAATTCCGTGTCTTCCGTCACTCCTCCTCCTCCTCCTCCTCTACCCAAACAAGAACAACAGGTGTGGTTGCGTTTCTTCATCTTCCTATGCACAAACATATGGGCGGCATTTAAGCTTTTATTTTTTATTAATCATTACTTTGGGCATCTGCGTTCCTAAATTTTTGAATTTCGAAGGGTATTTCGAGTGTAAATAAGGTTTCTGATGAGCAAAACAAAGGATCCATCAAAGACCCATTTGAGTGAGTTTACCTGAAACCTACGTATGAATATATGCTTCTTCTGTGCATAATGAATTGATCGAATTTATGTTAAATCGATGTTTATAAGCACTTTTCTGTGGTGTGCATGCACGCACCTTCACTTTTGGTTTTAACTGTATTACATAATAATAGAATTCACAATTTTTTTTTCCTTTTTTAAAAAAAAATTATGCCTTTTAATGGATTTAGATGTTGAAGGAGGACTTCCAGCTTAAAATATCATGATCATTTTTGCGATTAGTTTTCCACACGGGGAATAAGGTTGTTAATGCTGAGAGCTGTCTATTATAGAAATGGAGATAAAAAGTGGGAACAATGAACTGAATGATCCATATTGATTGGTGACTTTAATCCAAGAAATGGGTAAATGACCAAATGTTCTCAAGGGACGATGGAAAAATGTCTTAAATATTCACTGAAAATTTATATCAATGTGGTTAGATTTAACTTGATACATGCCATGTATCTGGTACAGTGCTCTTATAACTCATTATATTACCTCTGATTAACTCTTTTTTTTTTTTTCTTTTTTCTTTTTTGGCAACACTATGGTTAATTATGGAATCTTGTAATATCAGCTTATTGATTGTTCGCATACTAATTAGATAAAATAGTAAACACTGGATGGTTTCTATTTTTTAACCGGCTTGCGATATTTGAATGCAAGTGATTTTCTGGGATCATAAGTAATTTACTTAAATGGTCATATAATTGCTTTGGGGGTGTTTTTCATTGTCATTATTTGTAAAGAGAAAGATTGTTTTAAGTAATTCACTCAAATGGTCACTTAGTTTTCGTTCTGGGATTGTAAAGAACAAATGAGGTGCCATGGATTTCTGAATTAGATTGTTTAATTATGATGACAGAAGTAATCCAGGCTTAAAACAAGTACCTGGTTATGCTTCACAATGTTTCAATGTCTCCCAAACTAAACAATTTCGACATAGACTAGGAACAAAATCTGAACTGCTTCTCTCTGTTGTTTGAAAATTGAAAGACTACTTGAAGTACATTTTTCTCTGGAGCACAAACTTTTCAAAACCACCTTTGAACTTGTTTTCGTTTCGAATTCTCCTTTATAAGCTTCTCGTGATAGCATTTATCGAGAGAGAGAGAGAGATCAATGAATAGCACAGTAGATAACGCTGGTCACCAAGAAACATTAGTTTTGAAGGCAAGTCGTTACACTGTGTGAGCTGTTTCCTTATTCTTTCTTTTTTATACATCCCACTATTATGTGGGTGTATGGTCTTAGTTATAGTTCCCATACTGGACGTTCTTGATATATACATAAGTAATATAAAATATTAGGATTTGAGGATGAGATTTGTAAGTTCTAATGTTCTCAGTTCTTCCTCAATTTAGTCGTTTCATGTGCAATCAAAATCTGTCTTAGCTATTTACAGTGAGAAAAATAGGAATACAAAAATGTGCCACTGCATCTGTAATTATTGAAAATAAGGCATAACAGATATTACTGAATTGGAATCCTTAGTCCTAGATCTACACAAATGAATTTTCTCTGCTGGCCACACAAAGGACTCAAAGTTGTAATTTGATAGGCATCAGGCAATAATTTGATGGGCTTTCTGTTTCCTCCAGCGTTTTCAGGATGAGAGTTGAATTACCATGGTTATGATTGGGTAATTGGTTTAGATAAATCCTTCTTGGTTTGGATATTACTGGTACGGTAGATGCTATCACATACAAGCATGCTCAATACGATGGAATTGTTCTATATATATTTGTTTTATCAGCTACTGGCCAGGTCAGAATTTTAGTTGAGGCATTACCATCCACTCTTGGGTAAAAACTGTACCTTTGTTGCTTCAAGAAGATGAGGACATTTGCAAATTTTATAACATATATCTGTATCTCATGCCTTTATCATATTCACACAAATGTTGATATGTAAATTGAAAAGACGATTCAAATTCATGTTATTCTAGATAATCGTACAAATGACTGTACTTAAGATTTTGTAGGATGTGTAATCGTAAAATAAAGGATCAAGGATTAATCATTTAACTTAACTCTTTTCATGAAGAACTAGGGAACATAAGACAATGTTCTGGCTAGTCCAAGGCCTGTTCAATTTCTTGCTATTTTGTACTACATATCTATCAAGGCTAAAAGCCTCGATGCAATTAATTTTTACAACAGAAAATAAACAGATTTTTGTACTGGTGAGGAAATCCAAAATTTTATTGTTTACCAACCAAATAATAATGTTCATTTTCTCTTAGGGAGCTCATTTTGTTGCTGCAGAATTTCATGTTGTAGCCATTTCATTGTAAATCTTTGTGTCTCCTGTATCTTTCTTTTTATGAGTTGGCTGGTGTAACATATTTAGTTCATGCCTCTTCACTCAATTCTTATGTGGAATTATTTAGTTTTTCTCGTCTTGTTTGTTTAGGGATATTGATAACAAGGAACAAATTGATAAATTTCAAAAGTACGAGGCTGATTATAAACGTTACCTGATGTCAAAATACTTCTCAGACAAAACTATTTTTGGAGGTAAATTACTTTCCTTGCATGTACAAAGCATCAGATTTGTTCAGAAGTCGGAAAATGTGGAGTGAACTGTTACCATCTACCAATTCTATATAAAACTTGTTGGGGTTAGAAGTAAGGTTATATTTACCCAGGAGTAATGCAGGCGCGTCTAGAGATTATATTATAATCTTCACATGAGCCCCTCCCCCAGACACACATTGAGGAGAATGAAGTCTTATCCATAATTTTCCTTTTCCTTTTCCTTGTATTATGGGAAATTTGTGGAACTCAATTGCAATCTGCACCCTGTATGTGTTCCCTTATTAGCACATTACAGGCCAACATCTATTCTCAAATCCCATATTAACTAGCCTGAGAAATTGTTTATACGTATCAAAAAAGTTATGTTGTATGTACTATTATTTGTTGTTTTTCCCAAACCATTGTTAACCCCAATCATAATGATTGCTGGAAATCTCGAGCTAGTGTGTTCTACATGGTTTTTTGCATTATGGGGAAATTTATTTGCCATTCTTGCAGGCAATATATTTGATGTGAAGATGAATATAGATGGCCAGACCATAACAGCAAGCAGGTACAAAGGCGTCTTAACATTTTCTGAAAATTATGTTATTGTTTTACAAACGCTGTTACTTGTACATAATGGTTTGCATACAAATGAATTGTCAAAAAGAGATTGAGGAAGGTTTCTTCTTCTTCTCTCTATCTCTCTCTTCCCTTTTTTTTTTTTTTTGAAATTCTGAACCAATCATGTTCCACCACATCTTGTATATGTAAACTATTATGTACATATAGCAAACCTGTGGGAAAACTGTTCTCAAACAGGGCCATGTGGCCCTATTTATGTAGCGGGTTGTGCTATGGGTACATTATGGACACATGGCGAGGGGCGCCATGTGTGCATAATGTACACCAAGAATTACTCTTATGTACCACCTCTCCATTTTATATGCCTTGCAACAGCTAAGTTGGTCACTTGCTTTCCAGGTTGCCTCCGTACCAGTCCTACTTAGATCCAGCAAGTTTTGATGAATTGAACGACAAAGGTCCGACTACAGCAACAGCTGAGACCCCAACAGATAGCACTTCAAATGGGAAGCCCTCAACAAACACAAGTGGGAACTCCTAGATGTGCGTGCTTGAATCCATTTTGAGTCGTATGTGAAAATGAATAGCGAATAGTGAAGACTAACATGTTTATCTGGACTCCTACGTCTATTTTTGAATTTATGACCGTTGCATGTACTAGTGGGTTATCCTTTCTGTTATGCTGCTAAGCATCATGTTTCTGATATATGTGGTGTTTGAATGTACAATTTTATTTAGGCTTCTGCGGAGATTTTAATATATGCATGGTGCTGGATTGAAGAGCTAGAAAGTGCCCAATGGTACATATTGCGATCATTTTAACGTCTGTAATGATTTTTTGGTAGACGCAAATGAAGAAGTTGGTTAAAAACAATGTTTAGTCTCAAAAACTTCGGGGCTATTCTCTCTGTGTTTGAGTTTTTAGTTTTGAGTTTTGGATTTGTTTTGAGTTTTGTGCCTTGAGTGTCCGTTCTGAATTTGTTGAAAATGTGTTCTTTTTGTCATTCTAAAAAAATGTTTCTTAAAACATCAAAATGGTCCGTTTTGAATTTGTTGAAAATGTGTTTTTTTTGTCATTCTAAAAAAATGTTTCTTAAAACATCAAAATGGAAAACGTGTTTACTTGTAAATTTTGAGAATCACCACTGCTAACCAAACCACCACCACAACACCACTACCACCGCAGCAACCACAACCAGTCACCACCGCCAATACAACCACCACTGCCATTGCCAATCAACACAAGCAGTCAATACAACCAATCCAATGCCAAGTGAAATCAATATGACCACATACAACCAATCCAATGCCAAGTGAAATCAATATGACCACCACTGCCAATCCAAATCACCACCACCAGTCACTGAACTGCACTGGTCTTTGTCACCAAACAGCACCTGATCAAATAAAGCAAAAAACCCCCCAAACCAGCAAATTGAAAAAAGCAAAACACCACCATCAACCAAAACCATAATCGATTGCCGGTACCAAAACCATCAACACCATTGCCAAAATCATTTTCGTCGACTGTCGATACCACCATCAACCAAAATCGCCACCACTAAAAGTAGAGATGCTGTGTTCACAGCCGTCGAAAAAATACAAAAACCCCCCAAAACGCCAGTCGAAGAGAGAAGATGGAGATGGGCCCAAACCACAAGTAGCGATGCTTTGAAGATGAAGACGCCGGCGTCGACAAGAGCGAAGGAAGAGACGTCGGAACGAATGGAGAAGGAAGAATGAAGAGAGACGGGTAGACAGGCTTCAACTTTTTGCCTCTTATTTCCGCGTTTTGAACGTTTTAATTGTTTTGTGAAGAAAACAGTCAAAATGAAGATTTTGCCATTTTCCATTTTCTTTACAATTTTTTTTTTGTTTTCGAAAACTCGTTTCTGAAAATGGAAAAGAGAACAAGTTTTCACCATTTTAGAAAATCGAAAATAGAAAACGACCTGAAAACGGCAAAGAGAACATACCCTTCATTTTTGTTTCCTTTCAGGAACTTTATATACCAAATTAATGAAAAATAAGCCTTGCTTAACATTTCCCTACCATCATGCGAGTGTCATGTGATTATTTAACATGCTGATAAAAAAATTTATTAGTTGGGGACTCGTGTGCTACATTTATGAAAGGTTGGGGAACCTTACTAGAATTTATCATTGTTTTTATTACAAAAATTCATTTTACTTTACAAATGCACCTTTTTGAGCAACTAAAAAAATAAAAGAAAAAAATTGAATACTTAAGTCTACTTCTGTGACAGAAGTATGCAAATTATTATTATTATTATTATTATTATTATTATTATTATTATTATTTCACACGATCATAACTTGAATGAAAATGTGCTAAAAGAATAATGGTTCCCTGCCTTAGCAATGTAAATCTAAATATGAATATAACATGTACAGAACAAATTATCCTGAAAAATGCAGGCACTACTACAATTTTCACTTAAGAATAAAAATATAAAAGGTTTGGATAATCAATGATTTAGGAAGGTAAAAGAACAAAAATTAATGTGAATTCTTGCTTCAATTAAGGTATTGAGAAACATGCGTGAAACCCCACAGCTGCAGAGAAAAGAAAATGAGTAAAAATAAGGTCAGAACCGCCACAAGTTATATGAACAGCAGAACTGAAATTAGAAAGAAACTAAAGGGTGTTCCAAACATGCTCTAAAAGTTCGATTTTTACTGTTGACCATTTTTTATTTCCATTTTTCCTTCATGAAGTTTTCAAATATTGCAATACAAGTCTGGATATATTTTCTGCCCTATAAAACTCTTTAAACACGAGGGAATCAAGAGTCTGAGATACATGTTATTAGTAGAGTCACAACACAGCCGCATGCGGACAGAGGGAAGGGTAGATTGAAGCTTGCTGGTGCAACAACTCTATAAATCATGCATGTTTGGCTAACCTTGAAAGTCTTTACATACCAAAAAATTACATTTTTGGATTAGAAAACGCAAACAAAGAATAACTTCTAAAAAAGCTCAAACATGTTTCGAAAAAGAAATATAATGTAGCTTTTATGCTTTAAGAAACACGACCAACCCTCAAAGTGAACTGTACAAAAAACTAGAGATCAAGAACTATATTTTATTGATGTATCCCAAGGTAGATTGAAGGGGTAGATTGAAGCTTGCTGGTGCAACAACTTTAAAGTCGAGCATGTTTGGCTAAGCTTGAAAGCCTTTACTTCTCAAAAAATAAAACTTTAGGACTAAAAAATGCAAACAATTTGTTTGAGCCCCATTTTTCAATAATACATTTTTCTCCAAACTCATTTTCAACCATTTATTCCAAAAAATCATTATTCCCAAATCTATTTTTACCAAATAATGAAGCTCAAGTAAGGACGATAACTTCTAAAAAAGCTCAAATATGTTTGGCAAAAGAAATACATTAATGTAACTTTTATGCTTAAGAAACACAACCAACCCTCAAATTGAACAGTGCAAAAATCTAGCGTTCAAGATCTATATTGTATTGATGTTTTCTAAAGTAGATAATCAGAAGTCTATCTTAATGAGAAAGATGAAAGGGCGTTTAGGAAAACAATCATTACCTCAACATTCTTTAATTCAAACTCTTGATCATGAGCCAAACACAAGTTCCCAAATGTTTCGCACGGACCGCTGGTTCCAGATAACCTTCATAGAATAACAAGTAATGAGGTCAGAAGATCTACACTCTTACAGATACCATTAATGACATAGAAAATTTCAAAGTGTGCTTGATAAAGAACTTACAGATCTTCATTCAAGCGTAAAGCAAAGTTTGCACCCCCTCCAAGTGCAATCAAGTCATTCAAGCACAAGTAAAAATATCTGTTGGCACCTATTCAAGTAAAGAATGAATGTATTAGCATATTTCTAGATTTCGACCTCGAACAGTTCAGTAAGGCACTGTTTCTCTCCTATATGTTATACCAACATTCTCAATACGAGTAATGCTATTTGTACATTATTGTGTACAAATTGATGTACAGATCGATGGTGTCCATTATATTAAGCCCCCGTTGGTGTCCATTTAATATGATTTTAGGAGAAAATATATTTTGGAATAGTGATTTTTTGGAGAATGTGTGGTTTAAAGATAAAGAAAAGTTTTGAGTTTACATGTAATATTATATTATTAAAAAATGTGATTGAAAATAAGGAAAAGAAAAATGTATATTTTGGATAATGGAGCCCAAACAAGGGCTATCTGACTTCCTTATCTATCCTTCCTTTTCCCCCTCTTTTTTCATGTCATCTTGTACACAATAATGTACAAATAGCATTACTCTCTCAATACAGGCGCGGCACACACAATCCCTGCAGTGCTGATAGAAACACGTCTATGTTTAGGATATGTCCACACGTACAGGGCTTATTGACCCTGTGAATATTTCCCCGTAGATGTAGTGCAGTCCATATGTTTGGCATGTATGTGTGTGAGAGAGAGAGAGAGATAGATAAAAAAAAAATAAAAAAAATGCATGCTCTACATAAATACTGATTTAGAATGCTTGATAGGATCATCATATAAAGAGAGGCACTACACTGATCCAGCAATTGCATCAAACATAATCAGAAACAAGATTCATAAGTTGGCGTGCAAATTAATTTCAGTTAATGAAAACTCTGGTTTCAAAATTAATAACAAAATACCGTAACAAATATAAGAAATTCATATCGGTTTTACAACAATAACCTAATTGTAGTATTTAATCTAAGCTATTGGCAGCCAATTGACTTAGTTTGAAAAGGAAAAAAGAACATAGTTCTCTTTATCTTATTTTTTTAAATTAAAAAAAAAAGGCAATGATAATTCGCTGGTATTGTGGTACATAAGTCTCACCAGTAGGTCTAAAAAGCCTCGGTTCACCATATATGGTCGTGAATACAAAGGTTTGATTCGTTCCCTGTCAACATTAGTTGGTGGAAGAGTTCGACAATAAGTTATGAATAGACATAGTAACAATGTGAAAGAGCAGAAGATTCCATGATTTTATATTAATTTATTCCGAAATCTCTTCAAGTAGATGAAGAATATAACATACTTGATATTTTCTCTTTGCAGTAGGCTTTAGGGGGCATTCAAGTAACCCACCAAATACAGCACCTTGCTTATCACCAGTAATCTGCATGCAAAAGAAGGCTCGGTTTACAGAAGAAATACACAGGTCAATTATTAGAGTTGGGTTTGATCATAATATAAATGCAAAATTGCACCACGGTCCCCAACCCATTGCCCTAGATGCAAGTTGATCCACAAACTTTCTTATAGTTGCACAACAAGTCCCCAATGATGGAACCGTCCAAATCCCTGTTAGATTGTACATGGTCCTCAAATATCTAACTTTATGAAGCTAGATTTTCCTTCCCAACTTGGGCCGGTTCATCAAAATCATGAGGACCACATTGGACGATTTTTAAGAGGATTTTGAAAGTTTTCTTTATTGGGAAAGATTGTGCTCTACATTGAAAGGGTGGGACCAACTTGCTCCCAAGACAATTGGTTATTAACTGGTGGAGTAATATTACCTAAAATAAATGCAAACATACCAAAAGACAAGGACCAGAGAGATCGGCGCTCTTACGAATGAGAGTTCGAAGTGATATACCATGTCTTACGGTACTGCCTTTCATTCAACATATACCAATCATGAAGCAAAATTCAATTGCTGAAACATAAAAGTAACAGCGGATTAAGCAAACATTTTAGTTGATGTACCTGTATATCAAGACCCATTGACAACCTTTTACTATATTAGGAAGGGATGAATCGAAAAACTCATACAAATCTGGAGAAATGAAAAGGGATTCAACAGTGAGGTTGGGCATGGTCTTCTCAAAACTATATGAATCAGCAGCATCTTCAAATACATCAGTGCTGCTACAAGTGCTCCTCCTGGAGCCAGGTTCTCCATTTTCCACGCAAGGACTTGACTCATTATTCTGACTTAGGCCCCTGACGGAGACATGTTCTCCAAATTCCTGACAAGGGTACTCAATATCACATTTTGAGTATCTATCCATGGGTTTATCTTTACACAAAAAACTTCTACTTCTCCATTTAAAAGAATGAGATTCAAGCGATTTGACCTCATTATTGCGGTTGTTTGATCTAAACCAATCAAGACCAGCTGATGGCAGAATGAAGGATAATATAGACTTTCCCTCATTAGTATACGGCCTGGCCTATGCATACAGAGGTTTAGTGTTACGAAAGGCATTCCAGCACAGTAAAAACAGTAATGGAAGTATCAGCAACATATATCACAATCAGTACTAGAACTAAAGTAGCCAACTTCATTTGCATTAGAACACTCCCATGACATGAAAAAATATATTGAGTTATTTATACAACCATAAAATGTGACCTCTCTCTCTCTCTCTGTGTGTGTGTGTGGGATACTGGTGAACTTTTTGTGGGTTATGTTCTATAATAAATGATATAGAAAATGCCATTAGATAAACTTACAACACTTCTTCTCTGAATATTTTTTCATTGCAAATAGAATATATAGACACTTCATCATTGAATAACTCAAATATTCAGAAACACGTCTTTTTTATTCAATAAAAAATATGGAAGCCGAAGAAAAACTAAGCATTTTTTGAAGATAGAGGTGAAAGCAACCATAGAAACTTTTATCAGGCTTTAAAAATAGCCCTCATTTTCTGAAAATGATAGGAATAATCGTTTTCCTTCCTCTTGCAATGATGAGGGCAAAATCACTTTCAGTAAACAATTCAGCTTCAAAAACACATCAATCAAACCAAAATTTTAAAAATTAAAAATTAAAAATTAAAATACAACATAAGTTATTCCTTCATTATCCCCTAGAGGAGTTAATATTCAAAAACTTCTAACTATCAACTGTATGTTTCATTTTACCAATCCATTAACTAAAATCAAATGAAACTTAGATTAATTTTACATAATATCACAAGCCTAAACAGTTACTTCTAACAATAGCATATGGAAACCTAATGTTATAAAAGATAATCCTTAAAGCAGCACAATGGAAACTATAACTAAAAATCAGAAACACATGAAACTAAAATAAGTTTTTGTATTTTCTGCTTGCTACTTGAGTGAGCTAATTGCATATTGCGAAAACCTATATTGCCGTATCACTAAACTAGTGAGCTACTCAAGTTGGTCTACCAAACTTAAATGTGGAACATCATATTCTGCTTTTTTTCCCCAGTGAGAAAAATAATTTTTTTTTTCCATGATTTTTTTTTTTTTTACTGAACACTGGAGCAGACACAAATATACAGTGCATGGAATCTATTCTTATTGTCCAAAATAAGAATAAATACATCAACTATATCTCTATATGATTCAATTTCAGAAATATTTTGCTTGTTTAAAGAAACAAGACAGAAGATCTCCATCCATGCTAGATAAAAAGTTATTATTGGGAAGGAATGAATAATTTATTTCTCATCCCAAAAAAATAAAAAATAAAAAATAAAAAATGAAGAAGTAAATAATAAAAAATTCACCTTCAAAACCACAAATCCCCTACGAATAAAAGTAAATCAGAAACGAGAGTGAACACCATGACCAGACTTAGCTCTGTTCACAGTAGAATGAACATCAAATGGAGCAGAAAGCAAGCCGAACTTTTTCCTCTAGGCTCTAGCAACAAAGGTCTACATTCTATCTTGAGGGTTCAAAATTCAGAATGTTTAAAATACTATTTGGTATCCACATATCAAATCTCTTAACTGAAATATAACTAAATTTAGACAGAGTAGATTAACATCAAAGGCTTAATTTTTCATGAAATAGCAACTTATAAAAGCCTAGCATTACAAAAGACCATTCATAAAAGGCACAAGGAGGCTAAAAACTAATAATTGTAAACAGGTATCACTATAAATTACAAAGATAGAGTAAAGGTCCATAGTTCCTGTTCACTACTTGAAGGATGTTGCTAAATACTGCATTACTAAACTAGTCAGCGGGTGGAAACTCATATAAAACATTATTGTATTATCAAACTAGGGAGATCCTCCTCTAGACCTGACAAAATTAAAAGTGTCACCCTCTCTTGTGGAGTTGGGACAGAATAATTCCTTTTTTCTCAGCATTATTGGTAAATTTAGAAGCAATGCTATTACGTAACTCTGTCAAATAACAATTTCTTGCAAACTTAACACTATAAGGAAATACATATTCTTTTCTTTTAACAAGATCAACTTGAACTCTTCCAGTGCAGAAGATAGAAAACCTACATCGGTTCCCCCCCCCCCCCCCCCGC